>NC_047134.1:2142212-2390327 GCF_009829125.3 Periophthalmus magnuspinnatus | reverse complement strand
AATATGACTTGGGTCTGATTGACTTTTTTGATCAGGATGGCATGAAGAGCCATGGTGCCAAATTTCACATTATTCCATGAAACTAATATTTTTCCCATGAATGGGAAAAATTTGGAGATTTCCTATTAGGATAACATTGGCAATTTGGCGCATCGCCATGGCAACACGGAGCAATAAAACACATAGGTCTGATTGACTTTATTGATTGTGATGACCCAATGGAATTTTGTGTCAAATTTGGTAACATTTGGAAAAACTAAATTTTCGGCCTTCCATACAAATTTATTAAATGTTCTGTAGGGGGCGCTATCGCGCCAATTTAGTTTCTATCGTAATGAGTAGCTTTAGGCCAGAAAGTTTTACAACTGATTCGAATTTGAGCCAAATCGGACTTTGCTTGCGCAAACGGGAGCAAATTTTGACTTTTGAAAATTGCAAAAATTCTGATGGAACTTTGCGGCTTCGCCGCACGGAAACCGTAAAAGGGATCATCATAAATTGGATAACTTTTGATGCCCCACTTGTTTAGATGGTGTACAGTGATTTTCAGCCCAGCCGGTGAAGCGCCTTCAGAGGAGTTGACGAAAATGCGAGGTCAGCGAAAACGCTGACTCGGCATTTTGGAATTTTCAATCCAAGATGGCCGACTTCCTGTGCGTCCGAGGGCATGGCCATAATGATATTTTTTGTTTGGCATCATTTGAAGAATGCGTGTACCGAATTTCGTGGCTGTATGAAAAAGTTGACGTCGACGTCTCCCATTGACGTCAAAAATTTGACTTTTGCAGGGGGCGCTGTCGCGCCATTTTTTTATGTCCAAAGATGCACCACATAAAAAAATAAATTTTTCACCAGACCTGAATGATGGGCAAAATTTGGTGAGTTTTTGAATATGTTCAGGGGGTCAAATTACTGCTCAAAGAGCAGAAGAAGAATAAAAAAAATAATAATATTTTTAGCAAAAACAATATATCCGAAAACATTAGAAACACATATTATACGTTTTTTGAAAGCTCTCGACTTTCCCCACGTCACCGTGGGGTCAATGGCGAATGACGAGCGCTAACGCGCTCGTCATTCGCCATGACGTTGGGATCCGCCATTGACCTCCCATTGACTTCCATTCATTTTAGCAGTAACAAGTATGGCCCATGCCTGCGGCATGGGGGCTTGAATAGGGCTCGATGCCAGGAGTGTGTTTGGGGACATTAGCGCTTCGCGCTGCGTCAGCGTCAACATTGAGTCAATGGGCTTCGCCCATTGACTCAATGTTGACGCTGACATGCTAGCAAGAACAAATATGCATGTCCCATGCCTACGGCATGGGTTGCTAGGACACAGGAGTCTGTGCAGGGGGGGACGAGTCCTGCTATTCACTCCTGTTGACGCATGTCAGTGTCAACATCGAGTCAATGGGCTTCGCCCATTGACTCGATGTTGACGCTGACATGCTAGCAACAACAAATATGAAAACCCATGCCTACGGCATGGGTTGCTAGGACACAGGAGTCTGTGCAAGGTCGCGGTGCTGCCACGAAGTTGCGCGCTTCGCGCGCAACTTCGTGAAGACAGTCTGCAACGATGAGTGCTTCGCACTCATCGTTGCGGAAGCAATAGGCCCTACGCCCTGTAGGGGCTCGGGCCTAATAAAAATAATAATATTTTTAGCAAAAACAATATATCCGAAAACATTAGAATGACATATTATACGTTTTTTGAAAGCTCTGGACCTTCCCCACGTCGCCGTGGGGTCATTGGCGAATGACGGGCGCTGACGCGCCCGTCATTCGCCATGACGTCGGGCTCCGCCATTGACCTCCCATTGACTTCCATTCATTTTAGCAGTTATAAGTATGGCCCATGCCTGCGGCATGGGGGCTTGGATAGGGCTCGATGCCAGGAGTGTGTTTGGGGACATGAGCGCTTCGCGCTGCGTCAGCGTCAACATTGAGTCAATGGGCTTCGCCCATTGACTCAATGTTGACGCTGACATGCTAGCAAGAACAAATATGCATGTCCCATGCCTACGGCATGGGTTGCTAGGACACAGGAGTCTGTGCAAGGTCGCGGTGCTGCCACGAAGTTGCGCGCTTCGCGCGCAACTTCGTGAAGACAGTCTGCAACGATGAGTGCTTCGCACTCATCGTTGCGGAAGCAATAGGCCCTACGCCCTGTAGGGGCTCGGGCCTAATAAAAAAAAAAATAATAATATTTTTAGCAAAAACAATATATCCGATAACATTACAATGACATATTATACGTTTTTTGAAAGCTCTCGACTTTCCCCACGTCACCGTGGGGTCAATGGCGAATGACGAGCGCTAACGCGCTCGTCATTCGCCATGGCGTCGGGGTCCGCCATTGACCTCCCATTGACTTCCATTCATTTTAGCAGTAACAAGTATGGCCCATGCCTGCGGCATGGAGGCTTGGATAGGGCTCGATGCCAGGAGTGTGTTTGGAGACATGAGCGCTTCGTGCTGCGTCAGCGTCAACAATGAGTCAATGGGCGAAGCCCATTGACTCAATGTTGACGCTGACATGCTAGCAAGAACAAATATGCATGTCCCATGCCTACGGCATGGGTTGCTAGGACACAGGAGTCTGTGCAAGGTCGCGGTGCTGCCACGAAGTTGCGCGCTTCGCGCGCAACTTCGTGAAGACAGTCTGCAACGATGAGTGCTTCGCACTCATCGTTGCGGAAGCAATAGGCCCTACGCCCTGTAGGGGCTCGGGCCTAATAAAAAAAAAAATAATAATATTTTTAGCAAAAACAATATATCCGATAACATTACAATGACATATTATACGTTTTTTGAAAGCTCTCGACTTTCCCCACGTCACCGTGGGGTCAATGGCGAATGACGAGCGCTAACGCGCTCGTCATTCGCCATGGCGTCGGGGTCCGCCATTGACCTCCCATTGACTTCCATTCATTTTAGCAGTAACAAGTATGGCCCATGCCTGCGGCATGGAGGCTTGGATAGGGCTCGATGCCAGGAGTGTGTTTGGAGACATGAGCGCTTCGTGCTGCGTCAGCGTCAACAATGAGTCAATGGGCGAAGCCCATTGACTCAATGTTGACGCTGACATGCTAGCAAGAACAAATATGCATGTCCCATGCCTACGGCATGGGTTGCTAGGACACAGGAGTCTGTGCAAGGTCGCGGTGCTGCCACGAAGTTGCGCGCTTCGCGCGCAACTTCGTGAAGACAGTCTGCAACGATGAGTGCTTTGCACTCATCGTTGCGGAAACAATAGGCCCTACGCCCTGTAGGGGCTCGGGCCTAATAATAATATTTTTAGCAAAAACAATATATCCGAAAACATTAGAATGACATTATACGTTTTTTGAAAGCTCTGGACCTTCCCCACGTCACCGTGGGGTCAATGGCGAATGACGGGCGCTGACGCGCCCGTCATTCGCCATGACGTCAGGCTCCGCCATTGACCTCCCATTGACTTCCATTCATTTTAGCAGTTATAAGTATGGCCCATGCCTGCGGCATGGGGGCTTGGATAGGGCTCAATGTCAACGATGAGTGCTTCGCACTCATCGTTGCGGAAGCAATAGGCCCTACGCCCTGTAGGGTCTCGGGCCTAAAAAAGGTTACAAAATGAATCTTTCAACTCGGATGTAACTGATGGTGAACCCAGAGAGGAGATGGAAGAAGCCAAAGAGTTTAAAGTCTTGCTGAAGCTGGTAAGAGAAGGGGCGACGTTCGGTAAGTGGAACCCAGTGAAACTCACTCAGGAAATCAACCAAGTTATCAGACCCATTAAATGTGCAAAAACTATACGAGATGGATCTTTGCTGGTGATTTGCAGTAATGAAAAAGAGAAAGAAAAAGCTCTGAAGCTGAAAACAATCCTGAATGAAAGAGTGAGTGCAAAGCTACTGGAAAATAAAATGTTTGTACGTGGAGTTATTTTGGGAATTCCTCCTAATGTACCAGTGGATGAAGTAAAAGCAAGCTTAAAAGGAGGAAAGATAATCGAAGTTAAACGTCTGAAAGCATTGCGAAATGGAGAAAGAATTGATAGTTTTTCAGTAATGCTTAAATTTGATGAAAAGTTCCTTCCAGATAAAGTGTTTATTGATTTCATGTGCTATAATGTTCGGCCGTATATCCCTCCACCGCTTCGATGTTTCAAATGTCAAAAGTTTGGACATGTTGCTGCTGTATGTAGAGGAAAGCAGAGATGTGGAAGATGTGCAGGAGAGCACGAATACAGTAAATATGAGAAAGGGGCAAAGATAAAGTGCTGCAACTGTGGAGGGGAGCATAGCTCAGCATATCGAGGATGTGAAGCCAGTAAAGGAGCGGCTGAAGAGCAAAAACTAAAAATCATGACGGGAGTGACGTATGCAGAAGCTGCGAAAAAAGTGCCTGTGGGGCCCAAGAAAATGGCCACTGCAGTAGCAAGTAGCGTTCCAAAATGTAATAGCTGTAGTAAAATTACAGAAAACACATTGATGATGGAAAAACAGAACTTCTTATTGTTCATGGTTGAAGCTATAAACTGTAGCATACAGGCGAAAGGAAAAACCGAAACAATTGTCATTATTGTAAAGGCAGCTGAGAAGTACTTAGGCGTTTCAATTATTACATGGGAATCGATTCAGGAAGAACTGGTATTGAGAGAAAAAAACCTTCCTCTAAGCAACCTCAACAATGGAGTGGTGCATCTACTTCTGGATGTTGATCGTATTCCAGTGGAATGCAAGGAGCTTGATAAGTAATGGGCAGGAATTCAAAAAGTATATCTTAAATTTAGAGGAAAAGCCTCATGTACTTTGCATTCAGGAAACATGGCTCAAACCCAGATTGGATTTTGTTATTCCGGGCTACACATCAATAAGGAATGATAGGCAACAGAGGCAAGGTGGAGGGGTAGCAACATTTGTTCAAAATGGTTTGAGTTTTAAGGTAGAGAGAATAGGGCAAGATGATGAATCAATAACTGTGTCGATATGGACAAGCAAGGGTAAATTTAATGTGATCAATTATTACAACCCTTGTAACAGGCTGTGCACGAAAGACTTAGATAACCTGAAAATTGAAGCTCAGGGAAAGGTTATATGGTGTGGGGACTTTAACTCTCACAGTTCACTATGGGGAAGTTGTAACACGGATGCTAACGGTGTGGTCATTGAGGAATTTATTGAAACTAAATCACTGGTGTGTCTTAATGATGGGACTGGCACAAGATATAACTGCTCGAACAATACAGAAAGTGTTTTAGATCTAACACTGGTGTCTGATGTAGTGGCAAGTTGTGCCTCATGGGAGGTGATGAGGGATTTACTGATGGGAAGTGATCACTTTCCCATCTTAACCAAGATAGGAGGAGAAATCACAACAGAAAATGAAATACAGATTCCGAGGTGGAAATTAGATAAGGTTGATTGGGATGCGTTTTAAGGAATAGTGAAAACCTTATGTATAGATCTATGTGAAAGAAATATTACTGATGTTGAAATGTATAATGAGCAGCTGACTTCTGCTATTATTCAGGCAGCAGAGGCTACTATCCCGAAGGCTGGAGGGAGAGGAAGAACTAAAGGTGTCCCGTGGTGGAATGAAGGGTGTAGTGAAGCTATAAAAAACAGGAATAAGGTATATAAGCAGCTAAAGAAAAATCATTCCATGGAACTGCTTATTGAGTTCAAAAGAACCCAGGCCCTTGCCAGGAGGACAATCAGACACTCAAAAATAACTTTTTGGAGGAAATACTGTAATACAATTGGACAGGACACGAAACTATCAAATATATGGGGAGTCATTAGGAAAATGAACGGAATAAAGAGAAATTACTTAATACCGGTTTTGCAAAGTAATGCAATCATAGCAGTTAATAACAAAGATAAAGCAGAAATGTTGGCAAGAACGCTAATTAAAATACACAGTTCGAATAACCTCTCTGATGAGGCAAAAGAGAGCAGAGACAGAACCCCTGCAGAAAACCCATAAGTGACTACCCGGAAAAATCCCTCAAACGAAAACTTGGGTAGACCTTTTACTATATTTGAATTGAAGAAAGCTATTACATATGCAAGGCAATCTGCCCCTGGGAAAGATAGTCTGTTACACCATGCTGGAGAGAATGGAGGACAGATCTCTGGAAGCTGTGCTACAACTATTTAACTTAGTCTGGGAGACAGGGAAGATTCCTGATGCATGGAAACAATCCATTATTGTACCTATCTTAAAGCCAGGCAAAGAAGCCTCGGATCCTTCAAATTACCATCCTATAGCGCTTACCTCGCAACTGGGAAAAACAATGGAAAGAATAATTACAACAAGACTTGATTACTTCCTGGAAGAAAATAAAGAACTTAGTCCTTTCCAAAGCGGCTTCCGTAAAGGAAGGAATACTGTGAATGCTATATTGTGTCTAGAATCAGAGACAAGAAAAGCCCAAACAAATAAAGAAATGGTCCTGGCAGTTTTCATTGATATTGAAAAGGCTTATGATATGCTCTGGAAGGAGGGGATGCTAATAAAACTGTCTAAACTTGGAATAAGAGGAAAACTGTATAACTGGGTTTTGGATTTCTTATTTGGCCGAAAAACTGAAGTGAGAGTTGGATCAGTGTACTCCAACATGTACTCTGTTGAGAATGGGACTTCACAAGGCAGTGTGTGCAGCCCAGTACTTTTTGATATTATGATTAATGACATATTTCAAAATGTAGAAGATAACATCGGAAAGTCCCTGTATGCGGATGATGGAGCCCCTTGAATACGAGGACGAAATTTAAAGTCCTTACAGCGGAAAATGCAGAATGCAATTAAGGAAGTGGAACTGTGGTCTAATAAATGGGCCGTTAAAATGTCTGTAGCAAAGACTCAAGTTATTTGTTTCTCTAAAAGACATAAGAGTGCAACGTTGAACCTGTACAGACAAAAGTTGGAGCAAGTTAAGAATGTGAGATTTTTGGGGATAATATTTGATGAAAAACTTACCTGGAAACAACATATTGAGTCAGTGCAGATTAAATGTAAAAAAGTGAATAATCTATTAAGGTGCTTGGCAGGCCAGGACTGGGGAGCAGCGAGGGGAGCCTTGCTGAGAGTATACCAGGCCCTTATGAGGTCATCTCTTGATTATGGATGTTTTGCATATATGTCTGCTGCTGAAACGCATTTAAGAAAATTGGAAAGAGAGCAAACGCAAGGGCTAAGAACATGCTGTGGAGCATTTAAATCGTCGCCTCTAACAGCACTCCAAGTGGAGACAGGGGAGCTCCCCCTTCGTCTAAGGAGAATTAAACTCATGCTAGCATACTGGATCAACCTTCAAGGACATAACGATACTCACCCAACAAAGGTTGTTCTTAAAGACTGCTGGGAGCATGAAGAGTCAGATCCTTTTCAGCTTCGGATGGATAGGTGATATAAAAGCACAGCAACTCGGCCTCACTGACTTTAAATGTAGTCCCACTGTCCCATGCTCTCCAATTCCTCCGTGGTTTTTTGCTGCCCCAACAGTGGACCTCTCACTTCAAAGTTATTAAAGAAAAGGCTAGAAGTACCCCAGAATGGTTTATTGCACAAAAGTACTTTGAAAAGCATACAGACAGCCTTTTATTATATACAGATGGGTCAAAGGACCCTGAGAGCGGCAGGACAGGTGCAGCAGTGAATATTCCTCAATATAGAAATTGCATCAGATGAAGAGCATCAAACCATCTTGCTGTCTACACTGTTGAAATGGTTGCCATCGAATTTGCTCTGAATTGGCTCCTGGAGAATAACAACTGTAAAATCCACAAAGCTGTCATTGCATCATATAGTCAAGCCGCATTATTAAGTACAGAATCAGGAAAGTCCTGCAGGATGGACGTACTATACAGAATATATTATCTACTCTTCCAGCTACATAGTGTGATAGAAGTGGTGTTGGTTTGGGTCCCAGCCCATGTTGGAGTTGAAGGCAATGAAGAAGCTGACATAATGGCTAAACAAGCACTTAGGTCTGAGGTAGTTGATATTAATATTCCACTGAGTCAAGCTGAAGGAAAAGCCATATTGAACAGTAAAATCCTTGAGCTCTGGCAAGAATGTTGGGATCTAAATGACACAGGGAGACATTTACACGGCATCGAAAATAAAGTTGGATTAAAGCAGAACCCAGAAGGAAGTCGCAGAGAGGAAATAATAATAACAAGAATGAGAATGAGAAAACATACATGCTTGAACCACTCGCTCTGGAGAATCAGAAAGCATCCTAATGGAAAGTGTGAGAATTGCTCTCAGGCTGAAACAGTGGAACATGTCCTTATTAACTGTGAACATTATAACCATCAGCGATCATTACTCATGGAAACGGCTGCAAAAGGAAAAATGCTATTTAATCTCAAGACTTTACTGGGAATGGGACTTAAAGTTATAAGAAAACAATTATTTGTGTTCTTAAAAGACACTAACCTAATTCGACGCATATGAAGTACTGATTATTTAAACTCACCCCTCTGACCAGTTTAAAAGGTCTTCATACCCCAGTTCAGTAGGCAGTAGCAGCAGTTGGCGGTAATAACCCACTAGGTGGTTGCCAACTGCCATTAAACGCCAAAGAAGAAGAAGAAGAAGAACACTCGGAGCCAGATTGTCCGCGTGTCAACGTGACTAGTCTTGCTCTATTTCTGTATTTTGCTACCTTGCTTTTTGATGCTGATTGGAGTTTGCTGCCTCCCAGGTTCCGGTTCTCCTGACCTTCCCAGCTCCTGACCTCTGGTCCTGCTCCTGACTCCGCGCACCGGCTCCGGTACTGTCAAGCTCACCTTCACCTCCCTGTCTCGTCCTGGACCCCGGCTCCGGTTCCCGCTCGGCTTCCTCTGGTTCTGGTCCCAGTCTGATCTGTGTCCCGCTCCCAGTGGATCCCTGTTCCTGTCTCGGCTTTTCCCCGACGCGCCCCTGGCTCTTGCTCACGCCTTGCCTGCAGCTCTTGTTGGATTATTGAACTATTACTTGTACTTTTCACAAATTGTAAATAAACACCGTAAACCTGCCCCGAGTTCTGCACTCTTTGGTCCACCCCCACTCCAGCCGTTACGACATAGAAACAGAAACTACAACTTTTTTTTTCATCATCAAAGTTTGCCGTTTTACTGAAGCCAGACTTAACTCTACTCTGTTTTCTCACATTTATTGACAGTAAAAATACATAATTTTCACAGACTTTGAGCAAGTATTTATCAGTTTATATTCCAAGTATAATTTGATCAAACAAATCTCAATAATTACATTTGTCTAAAGTATCTGAGCATGTTCAGTTTGAGAAACTGCCAAATCAGGTGATGACACTATATGTATCTGTACACATCACTTCTTTATTTGTCAGGGATCATGTACTAATTCATTAATCTTACAAAGAAAAGATGATTTGGGGGCGACAGTAGCTCAGTTGGTAGTGTTTGTCCACTGATCCGAAGGTTGGTGGTTCAAATCCTGCTCTTGACATTAACATCATTGGTTGAGGGGTCAGATCCACTGATCTGTAGGTTGGTTGTCGTGTCCTTGGGCAAGACACTCAACCCACCTCGCCCTCAGTGTCTGTGTACACTGGTGTATGAATGTGTGTGAATGGGTGAGTGGTTCCTTGTTGTAAAGCACTTTGAGTGCCTTGAAGGTGGAAAAGCGCTATAGAAAAATGTGACCATTTACCATTTGTACCAGATTTAGCTAGCTAAGTCCAGAGAAAACTAGTCTTAACTGTGTTTGAATCACCATTGAAATGAAAGCTCCGCCCACAAGTCCCAGAATACACAGTTCATTATCAAATGTGTGTGTCAGGTTTAGAATTAAATGCACTTACCAGATTCAGCTGCCATAATGTCCGAAGAAAAACTCACATCTGGAAGAAAAAGCATCATGAAAATCAGTATTCCATGGAGCTACAGTAGCTCATCACATTTTATGGGACTGTGGTTATATGTGTGTGGTTCTGTGTTCACACAGCTCTTTTCTAACATTTAAAATATACATTTGAAAGTAAACGCATGATGCTGACCCTCACCCTGGCCCTAATCTTAACCCTAGATCCCCTCTGGATTGTCATTTCCTCTCTCTGCTTCTGTTTTTCCGATCCCTCCCTCTCCTTTATTCTTGGGAGGATAAAACAAGAAGACCTGGTACAGACTGTGTCAAACTGAACACTTCATTTGCAATTCAAACTTTGCACAGTCGCTGTTGATCATTGGCAGTGTTCACCTCACTCCCTCAGCCACACCTGCCACAGCCACACTGTATACAGCCCAACGACACGCAGGCCCCGCACAAACTCTCCTCTGCTGGATCTTCTTTGGGAGCTCAAACTCTCCTTCTGGAGCTTCTTTAGGAGCAGCCGGTGTGTTGGAGCTGTTCTTTTCTGTATCGAGAGCCGCAGAGAGACATCGTCATTGTCAGCTCTGCTACGATCACCCCGTGTGAGGTCAGGATTTCCACCCATTCTTCACGTGCATCTGCATTTGTGTCACTAAGAGCCTGTGCGCCGAACACACACACATAAACAGACACACAAACAGACACATACACACACACACACACACACACACCCACACACCCCTACAGAGACACATACACACACACATACACCGACACACACATAAACATACACATACACACACACATACACACACGGAGACATGAACACGGAAATGATCCGCGCGGTCAAAGTTTGCGTGTGCCAAAGGTATTTTATCAAAAGAGGAACATTTCGTGCTTATATTTGATAATCTGAGACTGTATTTAACAGTCCAACAGTCTAAATAAATATGAAGAAAAATAATCATCCCCCGTTCTGCTTTATGGACAAATCACATCCTGTCTACAACAAATGTGAGAACAAAGAACCTTTTGAACATAGAGCCGTGAGAAAATAGAACCACAGGAACATATAGATGTGGTCAATAGCTCAGGTTTGAGAAATGTATTTGATATTTTTCTATAACAGAACACCTCATGTAATACTTAAATACAACAACAGGCCTCTTCTGGAAAACGACTTCTGTGTTAAAACACATCCCACTTCTAACAAAGGACTTTTATTACCTCGGACATTTTTGTCCAGCCCTGTATGATAAACTTATCTATGGTTCACAAGAAGAGGCTTATTGTTCTATTTGAATCTTATTCAGTCGAGAAAAATACTCACCGTCTGAATTTCTTAGTGCGTCATGAGTTTGAAGTGAAAGTAAAAAGTAACTCTCCACTCTCTGAGCATGTGCAGCAGATGAAGACACAATAAGGAAGTACGCCAGACTCTCAGACTATTTCCCTTTTGAAATATAAACAATGAGCCTTCTGAGCCTTTAAAGGGACGTTTGTAAAGTGTTCTAGTTCTCTATTTCTCACGCCCAGGAGCAGGTAGAACTCCTGCAGCTCCAGATCTGAAGTGTCAGTGGGTTCACATTCATATAAGTTAAAGCTCAGACTGTGACCTCTGGGCACATAGTCCACTGTATTATCCACATGACTGTGTGCAGTGGTGACAGTGTGACCACAGAGACACTGGTCTACTGTGTTCTATGAGCTGAAACATCAGCGCCACAAGGGGCAGTGCAGCATTTACACATTCAATGTCTAAATGAAATGAATCAAAACACACAGGGAGCAAACTCCAGGGATTCACACCTTCTAACCTCAGGTGAGAGCAGCCACCTGCCCCAGTTTATGACAGAGTTTAATGTCATTAAATCATAAAAGTGACTCACACTCAGGATGCATCTGTTCTACAATCACATTCTCTGATCTGAAAAGCTCCAGAAAGTGATGTTTGAGTTTTCATTTGAGCTCAGATGACATGGATGTTACCCACACTTCAGTCTGATAATCCAGAGTGACACTCCAGAGTGACACTCCTGGACAGGTGCAGCCTCAGATTCACTACTGCAGTGTAGTGGACGCCACAGGTTATTCACACAAACACTGAATGTGTTTCATTATTTCATCATTGTCCCTTTAGTTACTTTGGCTTTTTTCTTTGAAATTAAACTGTGACTGTGTCTAAAATCTTCCTGGACAGAGGACACAGCGGCAAACAGGATGCCGTGCCCTCGTTGTCTCTGAATAGGACGCGGGTGCTGAGCCTTTTCTTTGGACCGGAGGACAGGCGGGCGGCCGGAGGTTTCTTTGCGGAGGAGAGGACACACGGGCCGGGTACGATGATGGCGGGAGAACCAGAGAATCAACGAGGAGATCGAGAGACAACTGCGGAAAGACAAGAGGGACTCCCGTCGTGAGCTCAAGCTGCTGCTGCTGGGTGAGGAACCGTGCACTCACATGTGGTCACGTGATAACAGCGGATTATACCGTTATTAGGCCTCTCTGTGTCACTGTGTCTGAATATTCTCAAGGCACAAACCACGGTCAAGTTCAACAATTCAACTATTTCCACTGAGTTTCAACATGGATCCAAACTGTTAACATCTCATTTATTAAAATAACATCACATCATCATATTTATTTACATCCCCGGGCGAATAATAACCTCTGAAATCACTTTAAATAATCAAACTTTTCCAGTAGGGCTCCCTCACCTACTGAATTCAGTCACATTTGTGTTTTTGTCACTTCCAAATACATTAGACACAAAGCAACTTTATTTGTACAGCACAATCGGTCCACAAGGTAATTCAACGAGATTTATAGAATAAGAAAGACATTAAAATCACAATACAACAAATCAAAACATAAATAATCATCATAAAATTAACTTTAAAAGATTAGAGGCAGAATAAAACCCTTTCAGTCACAGCAGCTAAACAGAAGCGTTTGAGTCTGGATTTAAACATTGTCAAAGTCGAGGTCTGTCTCACATCTTCAGCAAGAATGTGCCAGGTTTAAACTGCACAAACCTCAAACACTGATTCACCAGGTTCTGGTTTAGTCCTGGTTTAGTTCTGGTTTAGTACTGGTTTAGTCCAGGTTTAGTCATGGTTCATAATAATAATAATAATTATATATATATTGAAGGGTATGTCAAGTAATAAAGTTTTTAAGTTGCATTACAAACACATATATCAAAAATATGGAATGCATATTGATTGAATAAAGTTTCTTAGGGCCATCACATATACATATATATCTTTTGATACTGAAATCATATAAGTTTTGAATATTATTATGTAATCACCATTTTTATACTGAATTTATATATTCTTTGAATGTTGTATCTTTTTGGAGGTTGTCTAACAAGCACCATACTAAAAGTTGAATACCATCTACTAACACTGAAATTAGGTTAAAGGTAAAACGTGAATTATGGGAGACAGTTGGTCCCTTGCAGAAACTCCTTTAACCGAGTTAAGGCAACATTGTAGGAGGTGAATCATGTTGTTTGACAGCTACTAATGTTTATACTAGAGTGGAGCATCTTGTGATAATACTGAAACTACGTTAAAAGCAATATTGTGTGATATGAATTGGGGAAGGCTGTTGGGGTGTGTAGACGCTCCTTTACAGGGTGGTCGGATGAGACTCAAGGCCGGAAAAATAGACTGGTGCAGCCCAGAGAGATGAGTGAGGCCGGAGGGAGGAACCTGGGCGACAACCTACTCAACATAATATTTGCATATTCATGTTTCATATTATATTTTTATGTTACGGGGCCAGGGAAAAGCAGACAGAGCCTGCTGCACACACGAGGGATAGATCATATGACCCCGGGTCCTGTATTAGATTGTAACTGTCAGGGGAATAAACTTTTGAGATTTGAACTGATCGAATCCAGTCGTCATTTTGATAGAACACGCCTAACAATATATATATATATATATATATATATATATATATATATATATATATATATATATATATATTGGGCACCTTGTTTAAAATACAATCCAAACTGAAAAAACAATCAAAGTCCATATAAGACATCAAAAACAGGTGCAGGTGTGTGTATAAATGTTTGTTATCATTAAATTGCGATTGTGTCAATAAAGTCTCCAGTTTTGCTTTTCCTTGAAGTGTATTCCATTTTTGGGAAATAAAACAGCTAAAAGCCTCTTTTCTGGTGCAGCTCGTCCTTAGCCTTATACAGTCATGTGATCTGGTATTAAATGTTCCAGTATCAATGATTTACAAACAGATCAATCAATCAATCAAACTTTATTTCTATAGCACCTTCCTACAACCAAAGCTGACCAAAGTGCTGTACAACATTAAAAACACGATTAAAAACAAACATCATACAACTCAACAGAGCACATTATACTATTAAAATAAAGAAAGTGTCACAGGGCTAAGTGTTAAAAGCCATTCTAAATAAATAAGTTTTCAGTTTGGCTTTGAACAAAGGCAGGTCAGAGATGGAACATAACTCAATGGGCAAAGAGTTCCAGAGTTTTGGACCGGCCACTGCAAAAGAACGATCGCCCCGCTGTTTGCCCTGGGACAGGGGGCCCTCCAGCAGATGTTGCCCAGTAGATCATAGAGCTCTGCTGGGTTGGTGAGGGCTCAAAATGTCACACAAGTAGGAAGGTGCAAGAATATTGACTGCATTAAAAACAAACATCAAAATTTTAAAATGAATTCTGAACTGGACAGGGAGCCAGTGCAAAGACAGGACAGGGGGGATGTGGTCCTGTTTCCAACTGTTAGTGAGCAGGAGAGATGCAGCATTTTGCACAAGCTGCAAACAGTGAAGATCAGCGTGGTCAATCCCTGCATAGAGAGCGTTACAATAGTCTGTGTGGGAACTAACAAAGGCATTCTGTATCCACAGGCTGTGAGGCTCCTGAACTCTGCCCCTCTCCCCTCTCGGCCCCTCTCTGCCCCCCTCTCACGGACACAAACCACATCCAACTCTCAATAACACTGAACTGGTTGCATTGTTGCATTTTGTCATTATTCTCAAGTCCCTGTCTGTATGTCCCTGTTTTTATGCACCTTACTGACACCATCATGCTGCTACAAGACTGTCATGTTGTACTGAAGCCACACTGGGTCAATGTTTACACTGGGGTTTAAGGGTATTTATTATTTATGCACTTTATGGGATGCTCCAACACAATTTTGTTGTTCTTTTGTGTGACAATGACAAATAAAACTGAACTGAACTGCATGGATAGCTTTCTCCAGGTCACCACGGCTCAAGAAAGGTTTAACCTGAAAGAAACCCGCTGAGAATCTATTTGTTTATCAAATTTTAGACTGCTGTCCAATTTCACCCCGAAATTTTTGACAATGTGGTTAAAGTGGGGGCCCAAAGCAACAAGACCAGGAGCTGAGATACTGGGCAGGTTGGATGTTCCAAACACAAGCATTCTGTTTTATCCTCATTCAAACAGAGAAAATTCTGGGACAGCCACAGTTTAATATCATCTAAACATCTGTTGATGGATTCCAGATGGTTAGAGGTATTAGGGACAACTGGCAGGTAGATTTGTAAATCATCTGCATACAGATGGAAGGACACATTGTGATTTGAAATAACTGCACCTAAAGGCAACATGTACAGAGAAGATAAAACAGGGCCCAAAATGGATCCCTGTGGCACACCAGAGATCAAAGGGGCTGAGGAGGAGGAGAGGTCACCAATCATAACAGAGAATGTCCTATCCATTAAATATGACCACTGCAGCACAGGTCCTTGAGGGCCGATCTGTTGGGCCAGACGTGTTAGGAGGACTGAATGGTCCACGGTGTCGAACGCTGTGGTAAGGTCCAACATGACTAGCAGTACAGGTTTTTTCGCATCAAGGGATAAAAGAACGTCATTCTGCACTTTGAGCAGTGCAGATTCGGTGCTGTGTCGTGTCCTGAAGCCAGACTGGAATTTTTCAAAAATGTGATTGTTTTCCAGAAAAGAATGTAACTGTAAGAAAACAATTTTCTCCAAGACCTTGGACAGGAACGGCAAATGGGACACAGGTCTAAAATTTGTCAGAATAGCAGGATCAAGGTTGGTTTTTTTTAGAAGAGGTCTGACCACAGCTTCAAAACAGTCGGTACAAAACCTGAACTTAGGCAGCTGTTTATGAATGAGAGGAGACAAGGACCCACTGTGTTAAAAACCTGCTTGAGTATCTTGGATGGGATGATGTCCATAGGACAGTTAGTCAGTCTCAACCCCTGGACCACCTCAGAGAGGAGAGACAGTGACACTGGCTCAAACACGTTAAACACAGAGAGTCCAGAAGAAGAGCACAAATCAAAACTGTTACACATATTGTTCATGCTCTGTCTAACAGAGGATACTTTGTCAACAAAATGATGAAGAAAATCATCACAGGTTGACTTTGTTGCATGCTGGAGAACATCACTAGATGGATTTGTAACAGACTGAATAGTGCTGAATAGCACTTTGGGGCGATTACAGCTGGTGGAAATAACATTTGATAAATACTGACATTTAGCAGCTTTGACTGCATTTTGATAGTCAGTGAGACTGTGGCAGAATACCTCAGATGAGGATTTTGAAGTTGTACTTATAGATAAACTTCAAACACTGCTGTTCTCTTCTAACAGACAGTGATAGACAACCCACTTTTTCATAGAGAAACAGTGATGAGTTTCAAATCCATCACCTGTAACAAAATAAAGGGCAGAGTGAAATAGTGGATCCAATGGCTGAAGTCTGGACGTACCACATCCACATAATCCAATACAGACAGGAATATTGCTTGCACTATTTATTTTGTGTAACTCATTGGGATACAATATTTGTTTCTGTAATAAAATGGTTATTTTGATTTGAAACTTACATCATTCTAATCTATGTCTTTTAAAGGATAAGTTTCATCAAGCCAAAATCCAAGATATTTATAAGTGTTGACTCTTTCAATGGATGTACTATTTAGCGTGTAAAGATTTGTACTTGCACGTTACTCTTTTTAGAAAAAAATAACATTGTTAAACTGTTCCCCGACTTCTGTCCCTTTGGTCCCTCTGTCAATTGTTACAAGTCTAATAAAATATCAGTGGGTAATGTATAAATATTAGGTTCAGAGGGATCTGACACATGGATGCGTCTTTTTCACTTTTGTATTTTGAATACATCTAATTGGACAATGGTCACTAAAATCAACTGGAAAAACACCATTTGCCTAATAATTATGGGGTTTGTTTGTTTAGATTACATCAATGAGTGTGCCTTTATTTTAGTTCCTAGGGTCAAGTCTAGTCGGAATAGAAATTGTGTAAGATTTAGGCCATTGCATAGGTCTTTTAAAGTATCAGGCTTTTTCTCCATCCATCCATCCATTTTCTTCCTCTTATCCAGGGCCGGGTCATGGGGGGGTGTCTAAGCAGAGACTCCCAAACTTCCCCCACCCCAGACACGTCCTCCAGCTCCTCCGATGGGACCCCAAGGCGTTTGCAGTCCAGAGAGAGACATAGACCCTCCAGCCTCCTCCTAGCGGGACATGCCCAGAACGCCTGGAGGCGTCCAGGAGGCATCCTGAGCAGATGCTCGAGCCACCTCAGCTGGTTCCTCTCAATGTGGAGGAGCAGCGACTCTACTCCGAGCTCATCCCGTGTGATTGAGCTCCTCACTCTGTCTCTAAGGGAGCGCCCAACCTCCCTGCGGAGGAAACCCATTTCGGCCGCTTGTATCCACAATCTTATCCTTTAGGTCATTACCCAGAGCTCATGACCATAGGTGAGGGTAGGAACGTAGATTGACCAATAAATTGAGAGCTTTTCAACTCAGCTCCTTCTTTACCACAACAGACCGATACAGCGACCACATCACTGCAGACGCTGCACCGATCTGCCTGTCAATCTCCCGCTCCATCCTTCCCTCACTCGTGAACAAGACCCCGAGATACTTGAACTCCTCCACTTGAGGCAGAGACTCACCACCCACCCGGAGAGAGCAAACCACCTTTTTCTGGTCGAGAACCATGGCCTCGGATTTGGAGGAGCTGATTCTCATCATATATTCTCTGGCCCTGTTCGGAGCGAATCAGACCAACTTTCTGGAAATATGATGTTGATGTTTGACAGAACCAGAGCCTTCAGAGGTAAGTGAAGTCCAAATCACCATTTTCAACTTTTCCTGGCTTCCTGGTAATACTTCCTGGTTCTGGACCTGAGCACAGGACACATGTGTGAAGTACTTCCTGGTTCTGGACCTGAGCACAGGACACATGTGTGAAGTACTTCCTGGTTCTAGACCTGACTTGAGCAGCAGTGTTCTGGATGTACTGCAGCTGTGTTAAGGCTCGTTTGGTGAGGCCAGTGAACAGGACGTTACAGTCGTCTAACCTACTGGACACAAATGCAGGATAAGTCTCTCTAAGTCTGGTTTTGACAGTATAGTTTTTATTTTTGCAATGTTTTTTAGGTGGTAAAAAGCTGCAGATGTTATTGATTTGATGTGTCTGTTAAAGTTCAAGTCTGAGTCCATTATTACCTCTAGATTTCTGTCCTGATTTGAAGGTTTTATAGAGAGAGACTGGAGGTGATGCTGACACTTTCTCTATGTTTCTGACTTGAGTCTTGTCTGAGTTTATCTGGAGAAAGTTGTTTTTCCTCCACACACTGATCTGTTGATGCAGTGAGTGAATCCACTGGTCCATATTCACCTGCTGCAGTGAGACATAGATCTGACTCGTCTGCAGAGTTGTGTGTGACACATTATTGCTGTGTATTAACTGGACTAACAGCAGCATGTAGAGACTGAACAACAGGGGTCCCAGGACTGAGACGACAGAGACGAGTCCAAGTGTCTGAGGTTTGAAACTCTCCAAATAGAGTCCTGGGTCAATACTGCTGTAAATATAGACCTTTATGGTCAAATACAGAGGTCAAATAGAGAGGTCAAATAATGAGGTCAAATACAGAGGTCAAAGAAGATAAATACAGAAGTCAAATGAAGAGGTCAAACAGAGGTCAACCACAGAGGTCAACCACAGAGGCCAAATGAAGATAGATAGATAGATAGATAGATAGATAGATAGATAGATAGACAGCAATGGCAGAAGGGACAAAACCTTTACTGCCCGCTTCCACCTGAGTGTTCTGTACCTGCAGCCTGAGGGCAACAGAGTGAAGTGAGTGTGGAGAGGGGGGTCTGGGTCTCTGCTGACTGTCCGGGCCATGCGTGTAACAGCTTTATTATTGAGTAGGGAGAGGTCTGTAATGGGCAAAATTTTGGATGCTGTGTGTGTGACTTTGGTGAGCTGGGTTCTGTTAGTGATGGAGAGCATGTTAAAGTGACAGGGAGAGCAGTAGAGAAGGATGGGCTGAATAATGCTCGTGAACAACACTAACAGAAGATGTGGGCTGACAGAGAGGGCATGGAGCGTGCGAAGGAAGTGGAGTCTTTGTTGAGAGCGTTTATGGATATCTGTGACATGTTGTTCAAAAGTAAGTTTATTGTCTAATATGAGTCCAAGATACTTGAAGTGATTGACACATTCCACTGTTTTGTCATGAATACTGATAGGACCCAGATCCAGGATATATGAGTGAGTGTAGATGACTAATTCCTTGGTTTTGTCCACATTCAGCTCCAGACTGTTATTGGAGCACCACTCAATGAAGTGAATGACAGACTGTTGGTAGGAAATGATGGAGTTATTGTCTGTAAGCAGGGCCAGGATTGAAATAGGTGGTGACAGGTGAGGGGCTAATGCAGTCGTTTGTATAGAGGGTGTAGAGAAATGGGCTTAGTACACAGCCCTGGGGTGCGCCGGTATTGGTGACCATGGTAGATGATGTGACTGAGCCCACTCTGACAGCCTGTGGTCTGTTACTTGAGGAAGTTGTAGATCCAGTGGATGAGATATGGAGACAGGTTGAGCAACTGGAGCTTTGTGATCATATGGTGTCATTTTATTGTATTGAAAGCTGAGCTAAAGTCGATGAACAGGATGGATGCGAAGGAGCCAGTCGTTTCCAGATGTTGTATAAGTAGGTGGAGGAGACATGCCACGGAATCCTCTGTCCCACGCCTGGCCCTATAGGCAAACTGGTAGGGGTCCAGCAGTGGCCTGACTGTTGGAAGAATTTGGTCTGAAGAACCAGCTTTTCGAAAAACTTCATTATGATAGAGGTAAGTGCTATGGGTCGGTAGTGGTTTGGCTCAGATGGATGGGGATTCTTAGGGACTGGAATTATTGTAGACGTTTTCCAAGCTGTAGGAATGTTTGCTGTTCTGATGGAGTCCCAGAAAATAGAGAAGATGATGGGGTCCAACTTCATGGCATACAACTTCAGTGCCCTTGCTGGAATGCCATCTGGACCAGGTGCCTTGCCCACTTTACACCTGCTCAGTTGCCGGCGTACATCCTCTGTAAACGGGGGCTCTGATGGAATGTCCGGTGGCAAGGCACTTAGCAGTTCTTCACAGGTGGCAGAGTGGTCATGTCTGTCAAAGCGAGTGTAAAAGGAGTTCAGAGAGTCCGCAAAAGTGACAGGGTCAGATGTTACATGGCACCCAGTACTTTGTGCTTGACCAGTGAGGACCTTGATTTTCTGATATGCCTGCTTTGTGTTCATACTGCTGAACTCTTGCTCAATCTTGTCTTTGTATCTGAGTTTTGCTCTTGTTATGTCATTTTTAATTTGTCTGTTTAGTGTGTTGACAGTGTTTTCCTGTCCCACGCTGGAAGGCCTTATGTTTCTCTTTCATTTAAATTTTAATATGAGACGTGAACCAGGGTTGGGAATTTGGGTATTTCTTAAATGTTCTAGTAGGTATTGTTGACATAATACAGAATTGAATATAGTCCGTGATGACTGAGACTCTTTGCTCCATGTCAGCCTGAAATATCTCCCAGTCTGTACACGCCAGGGAACCCTGCAGTTGTGCAATGGCATCCTCCAACCAAACGGTGGCGCTGTGGATGGTTGGCTTGGTGCGCTTCAGTTCCGCTCTGTAGTGAGGTAGCAGAACAACAATATTGTGGTTGGAGTAGCCAAGCGGTGGATGTGCTGAGCAGTGAATGCATCAGAAATGTTTCCGTAACATAAATCCAAGATGTTGTGCTTCCTCGTGGGAATCTTCACATACTGGTGCAGTGACGGCATAACACAGTCCAGCTTACAGTTGTTAAAATCACTCATCGATCATCATAAGGCTAGCATCCTCGGCAAGTAGCTCCGCCGCTGTCCTGGTGTTAGCACTAGGAGGGATGTAAACACAGCTGATCACCACGCACGGGAATTCCCTCGGGAGATAATACGGCCGAGTCAACAACTCAACATCAGGTGTTTTGATGTTACTGCACCATCGATTATTCACAAAGATGCAGACTCCGCCACCTTTATTCTTCCCGGACTTGCTTGTCCTGTCAGCTCGCATGAGAGTAAAATCATCGAGACTGACCTCTGAGTCCGTAATGGTCCCATCAAGCCAGGTTTCTGTCAAGGCGATTATACAAGCATCCCTGAAGGTTCGGTCCCGTCGGCATTTAGCATGAAGTAGATCCATTTCATTCCGGAGGGAACGGACATTAGCCAGTAGGATGGAAGGGAGAGGGGGCCTAAAAGCACGCTTCCTCAGCCTGGTGCGTACCCCGCCTCTCCTATCCCGTTTTCTTGGTCGTAGTTCAGGGGGAAGGTTGATGGTCGGCTTCTGGAGGCGAGGGGAAGAGGAGCAAAGTTGGAGAAGCTCATGCCAGCTATAGGTGAGTGTAAAGTAGCCGCTTGTCCCAGGTTGTAAAGCCCGCAGTTATTCAGAAGCCACAGGATTGACAGGACAATAAAGATAATCTTGCTCATATCCCACATGTTGTGTGCGTCACAAAAACATCATGTAGAAAACACAGACGAGTGACAGAGCTGTGTCTTCACAGCAGAGCGTACGCCGAAAGCATACAAGACCAAAGGTTGAAGAGGTAAACCACAGAGGTGAAGTGAAGAGGTCAAACACAGAGGTCAAATACAGAGGTCAAACACAGAGGTCAAATACAAAGGTCAAACTCAGAGGTCAAATACAGAGGTCAATACCTTGGTTTCATTTCAAATATGTTTAATGCAATAGGCTGGATAAAGATGAACCAGATGAGAGAGAGAGAACCACCAGAGGAACCATCTGCACCAGGAGCAGGGTCACCCACAGCCACAGGACACCAGCCCAGGGCCCAGAGAAGAGATGAGGTCAAGACCAAACCTCCAGGGCCCACGAGCCAGGGCCCAGCAGCCACAGCCAACCACAGCTCCCGGTGCAGAGGGCTCCTCAGAGGAAACACTGGCAAATCTAAAATTATTAAAAGAAATAAAATAAGTCAAAACTAATAAATAATAAAATAAATAATAATATAAATAAATAATAAAATAAGTCAAAACTAAACAAGTAAATAAGACATAAGTAAAACATGGATATCAACATAAACACACTAGCCAGCCTAAATAAGACTAAATAAATAGAGAAGTAAACTAAAGTGATAAATACTAATCAAAAGCTATGCTAAAAAGATGGGCCTGCTTTTAAAAACCTGAATGTTCTCTGCGGCCCTGAGGTCCTCCGGCAGACTGTTCCATAGATGGGGGCCATAAAACTGGAAAGAGGCCTCTCCATGAGTGTGTGTCCTGACTTTGGGGATGACTAGGAGCCTGCTGCCGGAGGAGCGCAGGGGCCGTGAGGGTTCATAGGATAAAAGCAGCTCTGTAAGATAAGAAGGCCCAAGACCATTAAGACATTTAAAAACCAGTAAAAGAACTTTAAAATCCATCCTGAAACACACAGGGAGCCAATGCAGGGATTCTAAAACCGGTGTAATGTGGCCCCGCCCCCTGGTCTTAGTCAGGACACGTGCTGCTGAATTTTGTAATAATTGTAGACCTGAAATCGCCTTTTTGGGAAGAGCAGAGAGCAGGACATTACAGTAATCTATACGACTGGTGATAAAAGCATCAGCGTCTCTGTGTTGGCCCGAGAGAGAATGGGACGGACTCTGGCTATGTTTTTCAAATGGTAAAAAACAATTTTTGTGATGTTTTTAATGTGTGGAATAAAAGTCAGCTCAGAGTCAAAAATAACGCCCAGGTTTCTTACTTGTGATGATGGATTAAAAGACTGTGACTGTAATTTGGGTAAAAGTTTCTCTCTCTGGGCCTCAGGACCGATGATTAAAACCTCAGTTTTGTCCTGGTTAAACTGGAGGAAGTTTTCTGCCATCCAGGATTTGATGTCTAAAATACAGTTAAAAAGAGCATCCACTGGGCTGGTGTCATCAGGAGACATGGAGATGTAAAGCTGTGTATCATCTGCACAGCTGTGGAAGCTGATTCCATGTCTCCTGATGACATCACCAAGAGGGAGCATGTACAGGTTAAAAAGTATAGGACCTAAAATGGAACCCTGGGGCACACCACATGTGATTTTATGAACCTGAGAGGAGTAGGTGTCTAAACTTACCATAAATGTTCTGTCTGTGAGGTAGGAAGTAAACCATTTGTGTACAGTACCAGAGAGGCCGACCAGGTGTTTGAGTCTGTTTAAAAGAATAGTGTGGTCTACTGTATCAAAGGCAGCGCTTAGATCCAGTAGAACCAACACTGTCACCTGTTTAGAATCATAATTTAGTCTAAGATCATTTAAAATCTTTGTCAAGGCTGTCTCTGTACTGTGGTTTATTCTAAAACCAGACTGACATTCTTCAAGAATGTTCTGTGTGTTTAAAAAATAATTAAGCTGGGTAAAAACAAGTTTTTCTAAAATTTTGCTTAAAAATGGTAAGTTAGACACTGGTCTGTAATTGTTGAAGTCATTAAAATCTAAATTGCTCTTCTTCAGCAGGGGCCTCACCACTGCAGCTTTAAAGGCAGTGGGAAAGACCCCTGTCTGAAGAGAGTAGTTCATCATGTTTAAAAGCTCATCTCTAAAAGATTCATAAAATGACTTGAAGAACCGTGTTGAAATGGGGTCAACAAGACATGTGGGTCTCACTGAGGAGAAAACTTCATCAAGCCTCTCAGCATTAACCAGGACAAAACTGTCCAGTGTTTCCTCTGGTAAAGACAAACAATCAGATGTGTTAAAAACAGTGGTTTGGTTAGATAAAATGTCACATCTGATTTTGTTTATCTTTCCCATGAAGTGGTCTGCAAACTGCTCACAAAGGGAGTCAGTGGGAGGGAGTTTGGAGTTGTTAAGAACAGGGTTAGTGAGATGGTCGATAGTGGAGAAAAGAATTTTTTTTTTTTTTTTATTGTTTGTGATTAGTTTGGAGAAATATGAGTTTCTATTGTTTCTGATGGCGTTATTATATGGTTTTAGATGTTGGTTATACATTTGAAAGTTAATAGTGATTTTGTTTTTCCTCCATTTTCTTTCTGCCCTTCTGCAATTTCATTTGAGTTGTTTTATTGATTCAGTTTTCCATGGTGCCACAGGTTTGGAGGGGGCCTTGCTTAATTTAAGAGGAGCAACTGTGTCTGAAGTGGATTTAAGTTTGCTGTTAAAATCATCCACAATAAAATCACAGGAGGCAGGTAAAACAATCGGAGGAGTGTTCTCTAAAATTTGAATAAAATTAGCAGCCACTTCAGGGGTAAGATGACGCTTCCTCACAGTTCTCACAGAGGTCTCCCGCTGAATAAAACCAGTGATATTAAAAATATCACTGGTGACACAAAATGATCTGACACAGCCAGGTCAACAACAGAGGACACACTCGCAGACAGGCCATGAGTGATGACCAAGTCCAGAGTGTGTCCTCTGTTGTGAGTTGGCTGTGTCACATGCTGGGTAAAATCCATGTAATTAAGAACATTTAAAAATTCCCTTGCAACAGGGTCTAAAATATCTACATGTAAATTAAAATCACTCATCATTAAAATAATCATATTGTAAGAATTATGTAAAATTGATAAGATAGGTTTGGTGGCCAGAGTACTTGAACATATAGAAGCAGTGCCACCTCCCCTTTTACTACCCCTAATTGAAAAAGCATAGTTAAAATCAGAGGGGGAGGCCTCTGAGAACAACCGGTCCATCTCCACCCAACCAAGTTTCCGTTAAAAAGAGACAGTCAAGTTTGTGGTCTAAAATTAAGTCATTGACAATAAAAGCTTTGTTCAGCAGAGAGCGGACATTTAAAAGTGCCATGTTTATTGTTGAAGGAGGATGAGTAGGAGGAATCTTTGATAAATAAATTTTGGTGAGCTGTGATAAATTATTGATGTTAACTGTACGATTTTAAGAGTTTTTGTGAATAGGCCGCTCTCTGCTGAAAATTACCGGGATATGATGTGATGATTCTATTGATGGCGTGGACGATGGTGATGGGGTTTCTGAAGAAAACCGTCATGTAGATTCTATTGTGAGCTGTATGTTCTGGGAAAGAAGAAATGAACCATGGAGATTTGGATGAAGAAGGTCCTTTTTGAACAGTCCGGGTCTCTTGAAGAACAGAAGGAAATTGTCTATGTAGGGGATATGGTTGGTGGTGCAGAAGGATTTGAGCCAGATGTGAAGTTGTCTTAAGCGGGTTGTCTTATGTAGGTCAGACTTATGTAGGACAGACTCATGGAGGACAGATTTGTGTAGGACAGACTTGTGTAGGACAGACTTGTGTAGGTCAGACTCATGTAGGTCAGACACATGTAGGACAGACTCATGTAGGTCAGACTCATGTAGGACAGGCTCATGTAGGACAGACTCGTGTAGGTCAGACTTATGTAGGACAGACTTATGTAGGACAGACTTGTGTAGGTCAGACTCATGTAGGTCAGACTTATGTAGGTCAGACTTATGTAGGACAGACTCATGTAGGTCAGACTCATGCAGAACAGACTCATGTAGGACCGATTTGTGTAGGACAGACTCGTGTAGGACAGATTTGTGTAGGACAGACTTGTGTAGGACAGACTTGTGTAGGTCAGACTCATGTAGGTCAGACACATGTAGGACAGACTCATGTAGGTCAGACACATGTAGGACAGGCTCATGTAGGACAGACTCATGTAGGTGAGGCTCGTGTAGGACAGACTCATGCAGAACAGACTCATGTAGGACCGATTTGTGTAGGACAGACTTGTGTAGGTCAGACTCATGTAGGTCAGACACATGTAGGACAGACTCATGTAGGTCAGACACATGTAGGACAGGCTCATGTAGGACAGACTCATGTAGGTGAGGCTCGTGTAGGACAGACTCGTGTAGGACAGGCTCATGTAGGCCAGACTCATGTAGGACAGGCTCATGTAGGCCAGACTCATGTAGGACAGGCTCATGTAGGTCAGACTCATGTAGGTCAGACTCATGTAGGTCAGACTTATGTAGGTCAGACTTTATGTAGGACAGACTCATGTAGGTCAGACTCATGCAGAACAGACTCATGTAGGACCGATTTGTGTAGGACAGACTCGTGTAGGTCAGACTCATGTAGGACAGGCTCATGTAGGTCAGACTCATGTAGGTCAGACTTATGTAGGTCAGACTTTATGTAGGACAGACTCATGTAGTTCAGACTCATGCAGAACAGACTCATGTAGGACCGATTTGTGTAGGACAGACTCGTGTAGGTCAGACTCATGTAGGACAGACTCATGTAGGACATGCTCATGTAGGACAGACTTATGTAGGACAGACTCGTGTAGGTGAGGCTCGTGTAGGACAGATTCATGTAGGACAGACTCGTGTAGGACACTCGTGTAGGTGAGACTTGTGTAGAACAGACTCATGTAGGACAGGCTCATGTAGGACAGACTTATGTAGGACAGACTCGTGAGGGACAGACTCGTGTAGGACAGTCTCATGTAGGACAGACTCATGTAGGTCAGACACATGTAGGACAGGCTCATGTAGGTCAGAATCATGTAGGACAGACTCATGTAGGACAGACTCGTGTAGGTCAGGCTCATGTAGGACAGACTCGTCTAGGTGAGACTCGTGTATGACAGACTCATGTAGGACAGTCTCCTGTAGATCAGACTCATGTAGGACAAGGGCAGACTCATGTAGGACAGACTCGTGTAGGTGAGACTCGTGTAGGACAGACTCATGTAGGACAGACTCGTGTAGGACAGACTCGTGTAGGACAGACTCGTGTAGGTCAGGCTCGTGTAGGACAGACTCGTGTAGGACAGACTCGTGTAGGACAGACTCATGTAGGTCAGACTCGTGTAGGACAGACTCGTGTAGGTTAGACTCGTGTAGGACAGACTCGTGTAGGACAGTCTCCTGTAGGACAGACTCATGTAAGACAAGGACAGACTCATGTAGGACAAGGACAGACTCATGTAGGACAAGGACAGACTCGTGTAGGACAGACTCATTTAGGACAGACTTGTGTAGGACAGACTCATGTAGGACAGTCTCATGTAGGACAAGGACAGTCTCATGTAGGACAGACTCATGTAGGACAGTCTCCTGTAGGACAGACTCATGTAAGACAAGGACAGACTCATGTAGGACAAGGAAAAACTCATGTAGGTCAGACTCATGTAGGACAAGGACAGACTCATGTAGGACAAGGACATACAGGACAGACTCATGTAGGACAGACTTGTGTAGGACAGACTCATGTAGGACAGTCTCATGTAGGACGGACTCATGTAGGACAGACTCATGTAGGACAAGGACAGTCTCATGTAGGACAGACTCGTGTAGGACAGACTCATGTAGGACAGACTCATGTAGGACAGTCTCATATAGGACAGACTCATGTAGGACAAGGACAGACTCGTGTAGGACAGACTCGTGTAGGACAGACTCATGTAGGACAGGTTCCTACATGAGTTCCTCTGTGTTCCTTCTGGTTGTACCTGTTGGATGTTGTCAAGGGGACGGTCAGTGTGAGATTAACAGGTGGATTGCGGCATCTGCAGGGATGTGGTCACTTGTGTTAAAGTAGGAGTTGAGTCTAAAAGCAAACCTCTCGATTTACCGATCAGTCTATGTTCCTACCCTCACCTATCGTCATGAGCTTTGAGTAGGACAAGATGGTCCATACAAAAGTTTGCTCAGGGGGTGGCTGGGCAGATTGTTATTTAACCTTGGATTCAAATAATCAGCATGATATTTTGTATTTTTCATATCAATCTGGTATGAACAAGGTTAATTGTTATTATGGACGACGGCACATTCCACATATTGTCAGCAGATGGCGCTAACCTTCTACTGACAGTTCTTGTGTTTATACCTTTTCATTTGTCAGTGCTATGATTTTTGGTATGATTTTATTTTATTTTTTCTGTGTCAAAATGTACTAACTACATTCTGCTGCTTAAAGCCTCACATTGTTTTTATTACCAAGTTTTACAGTGAGGCAAATAAGTATTTGAACTCCCTGTGATTTTACAAGTTCTCCCACTTAGAAATCATGGAGGGTCTGAAATGTTCATCTTAGGTGCATGTCCACTGTGAGACACATGATCTGAAAACAAATGGAAATCACATTGTATGATTTTTAAATAATTTATTTGTATGTCACTGCTGCAAATAAGTATTTGAACACCTGACAGGTTAGACCACTTTTTTTTTTTTTTTTTTTGACTAAATCGAAGTTAAGATTATTTTTGATAAGAGCGATGTCATCAGTGTGATGTCATCAGTGTGCGACTCTCTACTTCCAGACACTTTCAACACATTTTTTCATCTTTTTTTCACAAACAGCTTAAAACTGATTTTTTTTTTTTTTTTTTTTCACCAGAAGAAGTGGAAATGCAAGAATCATCCGATCCTGTCCTGACACACTTTAAAGTCTAAACCAGGTCTAAACCAGGACTATTGTCCTATATCGGCAACTAGATAGATAGATAGATAGATAGATAGATAGATAGATAGATAGATAGATAGATAGATAGATAGATAGATAGATAGATAGATAGATAGATAGATAGACAGATAGACAGACAGACAGACTTTATTAATCCCCAGCCAGGGAAATTCACCTGTCCAGCAGCAAAACAGAGACACAACAGAAATTGCACACAGGTATAAAATCACAAAGAATACAAAGATAAGATAATAAAGTGCACCTGATCAACAAGAGCTGTTATACAGTCTTATAGCAGCAGGAATGGCTGATCTACTGAACCTCTCAGTTCTACAGTGCAGCGAGAGAAGCCTGGTACTGTGGCTGCTTCTCTGAGCTGACACAGTCTCGTGCAGTGGGTGTCTGCTGTTGTTGAGGATGGTTTGCGTCCTCAACAAGCAGAACTAACCCAGGATTAAACTGGGGCTAAACCGGGTCTACTCTGGGTCTAAAGGTCCAGTTCCTTGCAGTAGTCGTAGTTCAGTGGATGGATGTAGAGGAGCCTCAACAGTTGAATGAGCAGGACTTTGACGATCAGGTCTGAGACTGAAGCTGCAAAAGACCCAGACCAGTCCAGACCAGGACTGAAACCAGGACTGAAACCAGGACTGAAACCAGGACTAAGATCAGGACTAAGAGCAGGAACAACACAAGGACCCTTGAATACCCCACAGAACTAAATACCTCCTCTTTAATACTTCAGTAAATGTAAAACGCCTCTGGGGACCTACGGGAGGGCATCTGTGTTTATTTGAGCCCTGAGCTGCTCTCTGCTGCCCTCTGCTGGTCGTTTAAACCGTTTCTGAAGAAAACCAGTGGAGAAAATCCTGCAGAGGTTGAGTTTATTTAAACAGTACAAAGTGTAAACGTGAGGACTGCAGACAGGAGCAATAAAACACACAGACACAGAAAACAGTGACACTGCGGACGCCATTACAGGGACTTTATGAACGGAACTTTACTTTAATCAAAAACACAGATTTAGAAACATCAGAGTTTTGTGAATCATTTAGAGAAATACCACAGAGTTTCAAACAGGAGGGATTTTTATTCGGCTACTCGAGAGTAGGCGAGTTAGCATGCTAACAGTGCACTTCCTGATTGAAATTAGATATAGACAGAACTCAAGAGCAGCTTTGAAGTCACATTTTATTAAAATATGTGGAAACAAGCAGGTGCAAGACATTTAAAAAGTACCAAATAAAGTGAATCTTAACACTATATTTTATTCACATATTTCTTAAGTTTTAATTAAAATGTCAGACTCATTTAAAGATGAAAGCAGAGCTGTGATTGGCTCAGAAGCTGTGCTCGGTGGTGACCTCAGCGGCGATGTCATCATACTCCTCCTCCTGCTGGCCCGTCTCCATGGAAACGACATGTGCACTTCCTGTGGGCGGAGTCAAGACAAGCAATTAGCCCAAACTGGGGTTGTGTTCAGATGCCCTCCCACAGCCCCTCTCTGCTCCACACTGCCCCCCAGTGACCTGAAACCTGTGTCTGTGTAATACCTCTTTTATCCAGCAGGGGGAAAACATTTGAGCTTTTATTTAGAGCGATTCATGTTTGAGTTTGTCCTGCAACTGAGGCTTGAGTGCTCAGTAGAGTCTGTTTTCACCTACCCCCTATCCCCGCCCCCTGCTCTGTACTTACAAATTCAAAATGTATTAGCCTGTGTGTTAGCCTGTGTGTTAGCCTGTGTGTTAGCCTGTGTGTTAGCCTGTGCGTTAGCCCGTGTGTTAGCCCGTGTGTTACCCGTGTGTTAGCCCGTGTGTTAGCCTGTATGCTAGCAGCGTGTCTGTCTAACAAAGTTTAACATCCAGGGAGGAGAATTACATATATAAGTACAATATATTTCACTCAACCAGACCCGCTTTGCCTCCACTCCAGATTCTTGCACATTTTCACCAAATTCACACTTTTATCTGTCCAGTTTTTCAGGCAGACGCCACGACTGTGAACCAATAATACGCCTGTGATTTTGAGCGTGACCAATCAGAGCGCAGCACCACACGGCTGTTCAAAAACACAAACACACAGAGGCTGGAGATCGACTTCATGCAGAAAACAAAGCTATAAACTTTAGGCCAACATAACAGCGACATGTTTATAGATGATTTAAAATTAACAATGCTTTTGGTTGGTTTCCTTCTTTCGTGGCACTTTTGGTTTTGTTTATCGTGTTATCCGTTGTAGAGACACAATATGAGTCTCAAAACACATAGTAATCATGAAATGTGCTGAAGCAACTGCTCACTTTTGGACCACGCCTCACAGAGCTCACCTTCGCTCATGGTTTGGAGCGCGGCAAAAGCTGAAGAACAGGTGGGCGGGGCTTGAGTCAGCACGAGAATATTTCCAGATGTGCTATTGGCTGATAGTAGAGGATACGTCACACTCTGGGGGAGCCGTTCACTGTTTGTGCCTCAAAAGTGTCAGAGAAAAGTTGCCAAAAAATGTGCAAGAATCACAATAGTGTTTTAGTATTTTAACAGACAAATGTGTTTCTATTCCCTGATAAATGTAGATGATGTGAGCAGAACACAGGCTCCTCCCCTCAGTGGAGATCCAAAAACTGCACCAAAAAGGCTGTTGTCCCAGCGCTTGGAGGACCTGGAGGACCTGGTGTGGGTTCATTCTTTAGTTTAGGTCAGAACATCTCAGACTGTGGGGTTACCTGTGCGACGCTGCCCCCTGTAGATCAGCACCAGCAGCACAGTGCACACGGCGTACGGACTGGACACCAGCAGAGGGCGCACTAGCCACAGCATCCACAGAGAGGGAGAGGAGGGAGGAGGAGAGGAGGGAGGAGGAGAGGAGGGAGGAGGAGAGGGAGGATCTGGAGTGAGAGAGAACATGCAGTGAGATATTAGGCTTTTTTAATTTTTATTTTTTTATAAAACTGGCCCTAAGTTCCTCGTCTTCTCTGTCAGTTTAAATAAACAAAAGTTAAATAATTTTTTCCCAATATCTTCATAAAGTGGAGCCATTATTCAAGCTCAAAGACGTGATCGTGCTCAGATGAAACGACTTTAAATCATAAGATTAATGTGACAATCTGTGGAGTCGATCCCAAACTAATAATGAAAAGGTTCAACATTTGTAGAGCAGAGGTTTGGACATTTGTTTTAAAATAGTAAGTCTCCCATAGAGTTTATAGAGTTTTATCGAGTTCTACAGGCCCCGCCCTCCATCTGAAACATCATGACATCATCAAATCCTAAACGTGAACATGACCCATTTGAATTTAAACTGTAGTGAGTCTAAAGTCTGACATTATGAACCACTCAATGCTTTATAATAAGTTATAATAAGAAGGACCTGTCCAGCAGAGGGCGCAATGACACCTCTGATCCCGCCCTTCTACTATGACTGCGTGTTTGTGTGGAGAGAGACTAATGTGTGTGTGATGAGAGACACTTGAAAATATAAAAATGTGAAATCAGACTTTTACCTGAACACTTCACCTTCAGACCCCAGGAAGAGGAAGAGTCTGAATCAAAGACACATTCTCTCACTGCAGACGTCTTCACACAGTCAGAATCGACCCACCAAACTGGACTCTGTGGAAAATCCTCTCTCTCTTCTCCATAAACAAAAGAGCCACAGTCCAGGTCTCTGCACACAGCAGCTGTGTCCTCCAGGGACCAGAAACTAGATGGCCCCACCCGTCTCCACTCTTCTCTGTGTCTCACCTCCACAGTCCCAGCACAGCGACTGGCCCCTCCCACCAGCCTGAGCGGCTCTGAACAGACAAGAGACAGAGTGAGCCCCGCCCCTTTACCTGAGCAGTGAAGCCCCGCCCCTTTACCTGAGCAGTGAGGCCCCGCCCCTTTACCTGAGCAGTGAGGCCCCGCCCCTTTACCTGAGCAGGTGAGGTTGACAGCGGCTCCAGAGGAGCAGGTCTCTGAGCCAGAGCGGGGACAGTCCATCAGAGCAGACTCATGGCCCTCACACTGGAACTTCTGCTTCAGAGGAGAGAGCGCCCCCTGGAGGAGAGAAGGAGCCCCACAGCCCAGCTCCCTGCACAGCACCTCTGCCCCCTGCTGGTCCAAGGCCCCTTCACAGACCCAGGTCCAGGACTGGTCCCAGATCTGCACTGATCCTGAGCACAGACTGGGCCCCGAGACCAGACGCACCGAGTCTGTGGACACACATGTGTGACATCATCACTCTGAGCCAATAGGACACACACAGGACTGTGACATCATCACTCTGACCTGGCGCAATCCTCCTGGTTTAGTCCTGGTTTAGTGCTGGTTCAGTTCTGGTTTAGTCCTGGTTCAGTCCTGGTTCAGTCCTGCTTTAGTCCTGATTTAGTTCTGTTTTAGTCCTGGTTTAGTCCTGGTTTAGTCCTGGTTTGTCCTGGTTTAGTCCTGGTTTAGTCCTGGTTTAGTCCTGATTTAGTTCTGTTTTAGTCCTGGTTCAGTCCTGGTTTAGTCCTGGTTCAGTCCTGGTTCAGTCCTGCTTTAGTCCTGATTTAGTTCTGTTTTAGTCCTGGTTCAGTCCTGGTTCAGTCCTGGTTCAGTCCTGCTTTAGTCCTGATTTAGTTCTGTTTTAGTCCTGGTTTAGTCCTGGTTTAGTCCTGGTTTAGTCCTGGTTTAGTCCTGGTTCAGTCCTGGTTCAGTCCTGGTTCAGTCCTGGTTTAGTCCTGGTTCAGTCCTGGTTCAGTCCTGGTTTAGTCCTGGTTTAGTCCTGGTTTAGTCCTGGTTTAGTCCTGGTTTAGTCCTGGTTCAGTCCTGGTTCACATGTGAGAAGTGAATCTCTCTGTAGTTTTTCAAAGTATGTGTTTTTTTTGTGTAAGTGTGTGTGTTTGTGTGTTTTCTGTGTGTGTATGTATGTATGTGTGTGTCTGTGTGTATGTGAGTGTGTATATGTGTGTGAATGTACATGTGTTTGTGTGTGTATATGTGTGTATGTTTCTTTGAGTTTGTGTATGTCTTTGTGTATGTGTGTATACATGTGTGCATTTTTTTATGTGTGCGTGTATGTGTGTGTTTCTGTTTATGTGTGACTATATATGTATATGTGTGTTGGGGTGTGCGTGTGTGTGTGTCTGTGTGTGATGCGAGACACTTGAAAAAAAAAAACATCTGAGAAACATAAAAATGTGAGATCAGACTTTTACCTGAACACTTCACCTCCAGACCCCAGTAAGAGGAAAAGGAGAATGATTCGTCGACACATTCTCTCACTGCAGACTTCTTCACACAGTCAGAATTGACTCTCCACACTGGACTCTGTGGAAAATCACGTCTCTTTTCTCCATAAACAGCAGAGCCACAGTCCAGGTCTCTGCACACAGCAGCTGTGTGCTCCAGGAACCCAAAGGACTCCACCCGTCTCCACTCTCCTCTGTGTCTCACCTCCACAGTCCCAGCACAGCGACTGGCCCCTCCCACCAGCCTGAGCTCTGAACAGACAAGAGACAGAGTGAGGCCCCGCCCCTTTACCTGAGCAGTGAAGCCCCGCCCCTTTACCTGAGCAGTGAAGCTCCGCATAGAGTAAAACAAATATTCAATTTTGTCAACAGAACAAAAGTTTCAGAGCGGGGTGACCAAAGTGTGGCCCACGGGCCGAACTTGGCCCTCCAGCGTGTCTAATTTGGCCCACAAAGGAGCTCTGAGATTTTAGGAATAATCTGTTTTGATTCAGTTTGTAGTGAAAAGACTGTCAGGAGACGGAAGGAGGACAGTCCTGTCTATTTCCTCATTTTTAAAGTCAGAATAAAACATAACTGAAGAAGTAATCTGACCAAAATGAAGAAGACGCTGGGATGAGACGCCAAATGTCACTCTAAAATGTTTGTCCCATGACACAATAGAGTTTTTGGATCCCACCTGGACGACTGAGGGATTACACAGACACTGTGTCAGAGTGGTTATCCTGTGTCCTCCCTCTCACCAGGAGGTTGTGGGTTAAACTCCTGATCTGAGCGGAGTGTGCATGTTCTCCCTGTGCTACTGTGGCAGAGTGGTTATCCTGGTGTGTGTCTTTACCTGAGCTGTTGTCTTCTGCCATGAGCCCTGCACACACAAAAGTCATGTCACAAAATGTCACTTGTTGGTCACATGACCAAAAGAACTTCACACAAATTGGCGACTGTTGGGCTCCTTAAAGCCACAGGCTGGTTTCATGAGTGTGATGGAAACAGGATGTTCACTATGGCCCCGTCTGATCAGACTGTTTGACTTTAGAACAACTTTAATATTAATCAAATGTACATTTATTTTGACATTTTGCTGAGACAGAGTCTCAGACACACATGATCCAGTTCCCTCAGACTGAAGAAGCTGGAGTGTGGGACCAAAGCCAAACTGTCATGATCCACACTGTCCGCTCCTGGTTTTCCTCCCGTCCTGCTCCTTCCCTCCCTCACCTGCCAGATCTGGGCTGGGCTCCTGGCTCCTCCTGCGCGCACCTGCAGCCCATCAGCACAATCACCACACCTGTGCATAAGAGGAGCTGGGAGAAGAGACTCAGGGCGAGATCATTGTCGTGTTCACTTCATCCCTGTCGTGTCACTTGATTCCTGTGTTTCTGTCATGCCTGTCATGCCTGTCGGTTCCTGTCGGTTCCTGTCGGTTCCTGTCGGTTCCTGTGTTCCTGTGTTCGTGTGTTCCTGCTCACCTGTTCACCTCCGGATCACCTTCTGTTCGTACTTTGTCCCTTGTCTACAATAAATACTGTAATTCTGCCCCGAGTCTGCATCCCTTGGTCCGCTACACACACCCGTTACGACACAAACTGACAAATAAACATAAACACCATCAAACAGACTGCAGCTAAACCATAAAGTGTAATGTAGCAGTGTGTTCACTACGACAGCTCCATCTGCTCCTTCACACAGACCAGGCTGGTCTGTGTGAAAGTGCTCACGGTTCTGCACAAGGACCACACATAAAATGGGCTCAAAGTCTGATTAACTTTTAGACGTGCTTTAGTCCTGGTTTAGTCCTACTTAACTCCTGGATTAGTCCTGCTTTAGTCCTTGTTTATTCCTGTTTTTTTCCTGCTTTAATCCTGCTATAGTCCCATTTTAGTCCTTGTTTAGGCCTGGTTTAGTCCGGTTTTAGTCCTGTTTTAGTCCTGCTTTAGTCCTGCTTTAGTCCTGCTTTAGTCCTGGCTTAGTCCTGCTTTAGTCCTGCTTCAGTCCTGTTTTAGTCCTGTTTTAGTCCAGTTTTAGTCCTGCTTTAGTCCTGCTTTAGTCCTGCTTTAGTCCTGGCTTAGTCCTGTTTTAGTCCTGTTTTAGTTCTGTTTTTGTCCTGCTTTAGTCCTGCTTTAGTCCTGCTTTAGTCCTGCTTTAGTCCTGTTTTAGTCCTGCTTTAGTCCTGCTTTAGTCCTGTTTTAGTCCTGTTTTAGTCCTGTTTTAGTCCTGCTTCAGTCCTGCTTCAGTCCTGCTTTAGTCCTGCTTTAGTCCTGCTTTAGTCCTGCTTTAGTCCTGTTTTAGTCCTGCTTTAGTCCTGTTTTAGTCCTGCTTTAGTCCTGCTTTAGTCCTGCTTTAGTCCTGTTTTAGTCCTGCTTCAGTCCTGTTTTAGTCCTGTTTTAGTCCTGCTTTAGTCCTGCTTTAGTCCTGTTTTAGTCCTGCTTTAGTCCTGTTTTAGTCCTGTTTTAGTCCTGTTTTAGTCCTGCTTCAGTCCTGCTTTAGTCCTGCTTTAGTCCTGTTTTAGTCCTGCTTTAGTCCTGTTTTAGTCCTGCTTTAGTCCTGCTTTAGTCCTGTTTTAGTCCTGTTTTAGTCCTGTTTTAGTCCTGCTTCAGTCCTGCTTTAGTCCTGCTTTAGTCCTGCTTTAGTCCTGCTTTAGTCCTGTTTTAGTCCTGCTTTAGTCCTGTTTTAGTCCTGCTTTAGTCCTGGTTTAGTCCTACTTAACTCCTGGATTAGTCCTGCTTTAGTCCTTGTTTATTCCTGTTTTTTTCCTGCTTTAATCCTGCTATAGTCCCATTTTAGTCCTTGTTTAGGCCTGGTTTAGTCCGGTTTTAGTCCTGTTTTAGTCCTGCTTTAGTCCTGCTTTAGTCCTGCTTTAGTCCTGGCTTAGTCCTGCTTTAGTCCTGCTTCAGTCCTGTTTTAGTCCTGTTTTAGTCCAGTTTTAGTCCTGCTTTAGTCCTGCTTTAGTCCTGCTTTAGTCCTGGCTTAGTCCTGTTTTAGTCCTGTTTTAGTTCTGTTTTTGTCCTGCTTTAGTCCTGCTTTAGTCCTGCTTTAGTCCTGCTTTAGTCCTGCTTTAGTCCTGTTTTAGTCCTGCTTTAGTCCTGCTTTAGTCCTGTTTTAGTCCTGTTTTAGTCCTGTTTTAGTCCTGCTTCAGTCCTGCTTTAGTCCTGCTTTAGTCCTGCTTTAGTCCTGCTTTAGTCCTGTTTTAGTCCTGCTTTAGTCCTGTTTTAGTCCTGCTTTAGTCCTGCTTTAGTCCTGCTTTAGTCCTGTTTTAGTCCTGCTTCAGTCCTGTTTTAGTCCTGTTTTAGTCCTGCTTTAGTCCTGCTTTAGTCCTGTTTTAGTCCTGCTTTAGTCCTGTTTTAGTCCTGTTTTAGTCCTGTTTTAGTCCTGCTTCAGTCCTGCTTTAGTCCTGCTTTAGTCCTGCTTTAGTCCTGCTTTAGTCCTGTTTTAGTCCTGCTTTAGTCCTGTTTTAGTCCTGCTTTAGTCCTGCTTTAGTCCTGTTTTAGTCCTGCTTCAGTCCTGTTTTAGTCCTGTTTTAGTCCTGCTTCAGTCCTGTTTTAGTCCTGTTATAGTCCTGTTTTAGTCCTGCTTTAGTCCTGCTTTAGTCCAGCTTTAGTCCTGTTTTAGTCCTGCTTTAGTCCTGCTTTAGTCCTGCTTTAGTCCTGTTTTAGTCCTGCTTCAGTCCTGTTTTAGTCCTGTTTTAGTCCTGCTTTAGTCCTGCTTTAGTCCTGCTTTAGTCCTGTTTTAGTCCTGCTTTAGTCCTGGTTTAGTCTGGTTTTAGTCTTGCTTTAGTCCTGTATTTGTTCAAGAGGGAAACAGAAGTGACAAATGAGAGTTTATTTGTGTTACTCTTAAAGTGATGTGCTCCAAAACATGAAAGGAACAGTTTCATATTCACCACACAACAGGTGAGAGGGGTTCTGACAGTTCATCTGAGCTCAGAGTTTAGACAAATGTCCTGAACAGAAGGAAACTCTTTCCTGCCAGTCACCTTCATGGTTTTATTTACCAGTTTTTAAGTTTGGTTTTACATTAGACAAAGACCTGAGGCTGTGCCACACTGTGTGTATAAGACTCTCCAAAACAGCTTTAGAAAAACAGATCTTGGGCTTTTTTTTTTTGGGCTCAAACAGCCTCAGTCTCCTTAAAAAGTGGAGCCTCTGGGACAGTTTTGAACAAAGAAAATCAGCATGTACATTCCATCTGAACAACTGCAAACCCTTGACCTTCTCTCACTGAGTTTCATGATGAAGTCTCTGCTCCTCAGCGTCAGGGAAAGCCACAGCAGAGGTCAAAGGGTATAGACCATTTCAACATTTAAATCTAAAAGAAGATGTGATTTATTTTGAGTTATTCACACGCTCGTCCATCAAAGACTCATATTCATAAATAACACAACAGCACCTGAAGCAGCATCTCACAGAAAACAGTGTTACTTACTTAAAAAGAACAAAGACCAGACCAGGACCAGTGCTCCAAGGGCCATCATCAGGACTGAACCAGGACTAAACCAGGACTGAACCAGGGCTGAACCAGGACTGAACCAGGACTGAACCAGTACTAAACCAGGACTGAACCAGGACTGAACCAGGACTGAACCAGGACTGAAAATGGCAGTAAAACTTGTGGTGTCCTCATTTGTCTTCATGCCCACACTTCCTGCTCTTTGAATGTGTGGTCTTCTTTACATCCTGTTTATTCTTTTTTGGTCATTCAGTTTTGCTGATATGGTGAGAGGCGTTGCTGTTGCTGCTGCTGCTGATACTTAAAGTCGTGTCACCATCAGGAGCGTAGTCTATATCTCTCATACAAACACACTAAAGTGGATTGATCCTGAATTGTTCCTTGTTTTACATATGACGTTATTTCATGATAATTTTGCATCACATTTTAACATGAAACTATGGCATATTTTTGAGTTGGCATCAGGTCATTACATGATAGTGTCAGGTTAAAACATGATACCGCAGATTTTTAGTATGAAGTGTCAGTTCTACACTGGCGAGCGAGGCTGTTGAAGGTAACGCCTAAGCAGGGGGCGGGAAAAAAGGCTCCTGATTTGTCCATTATTGATGTTCAGTTCAAAATAGTGAAATAAGACGAACATTTTAAGACCAAAATGATGAGCTTGACAGCAGCAGTTACAGAGAGAAGGGCGACGGTTTTTCAATAGAAAGTGAATTGGAGCCGGAGTCGATGAAGCCTGAAGTGCGATGTTCACTTCCTATTTGCAACATGGCGGCTAGCATGTTAGCTATGTCTGTTTGTATATACAGACTGTGGTAGTGACCCAGCAGCTTGTCAGGTTGTTTCAGGGCTCTTTTGTTTCCTGTTTTACTTTATTTTTGCTCTGATTTTATCTCTGAGTACTTGGCCCAAACTTTTTTGCACCCGGCAACCTTAATTTGAGTAAAGTAAATACAGAGGATGAACAATTACATTCTAACAAATTATTAATAATTGTAATAATAATAATGCATTTTACTCATGAGCGCGTTTCAAAACACCCAAGGAAACTGCACAGAACAAGTAAAAACACAAAAACAGGAGAAAAACACACAGTACAAACCTGGATGAGGGTGTGGCTGGTCATGTGGTGTAGGATTGTCTGAGGATCCTCCCACAAAACCTCCTGTAAATGTGCAATAATGTTCAAAATTCAAGATCTGAAGCCCGTTACTCCACTAATGCTGTGGATCCAATCAAGTTCACATGGGAAGAGGCCAAGAGCAAACTGGCCTTCTAAGATTGTGCAGGAGCAACAGGACAGGACTGGGGTCTGCAGGTAGAAGTCTTCAGGAAACCCCCACACACTGACCAATCCCTGCTGTTTGATTCACACCATCCACTGCAGCACAAACTCGGAGAAGGAAAGGCGTGACTATTCCTTACACAGCTGGTGTGAAAATGGTAAATTCCTCGGTAAAATAAGCGTTTGGTCACCTACAAACACGCAAGATTTCTGGCTTTCACAGACCTGTAACTTCTTCTTTAAGAGGGTCCTCTGTCCTCCACTCGTTACCTGTATTAATGGCACCTGTTTGGACTTGTTATCAGTATAAAAGACACCTGTCCACAACCTCAAACAGTCAGACTCCAAACTCCACTATGGTCAAGGCCAAAGAGCTGTCAAAGGACACTAGAAACAAAATTACACCTGCACCAGGCTGAAGACTGAATCTGCAATAAGGTAAGCAGTTTGGTGTGAAGAAATCAACTGTGGGAGCAATTATTAGAAAATGGAAGACATACAAAATCAATGGGGGTAGATCAGTAAAATGGTGTCTTGAAAGTAAAGATTAAAGATTATTCAAACAGGAATCACTCCAAATACAACTTTGGGTGAATAAATTGAGGGGGAACAACTACAACATGCTCAAAAACTCTGAACCATAATATGTGTGATTTAAGTATAAGTCCTTATGAAGCCCATAAGGCCCAGAAGAACTCGATTACAACTTCCTGACATATTCCAGTGGGGGGCAGTGTTGTAAACTGTGCACAGGGGGACTGAATGTGCAGGACTGAAACATGTAACTGAAACAAAACACAACTCCAGAGAAGTTTCTGAGGAGCACACTACATTAGAACATGGTGTCGTACTAAACCATTGGTGGAGCAAATGCCCTGGTGAAACATTCCTCTTTTGTCAAAAAACAAAGTTTTCACAATAAAGGCAGATCATTGTTAAAAGTAAAAAAAAAAAAGAAAAAAGTGCCACACCATATAATAAATATATGAAAATCAAAACCCTTTTACCATTTTTATTTCTGTTTCTTAAAATACAAATTATTAGTTGATCAAACTCCCAAGATTTCAAGTCCCACAAAAGTTCATAATAGAAAAATAATAATATGCTCAATGTTCTATAATAAAATCAAAGTGATTTATTTACATAAATGGATGACATCAACAAGTGACTGATTCACTGTACAGAGCAGCAAACGGAACACATGGAACACACTCCAAGGAAAAGCAAAACTGGATACACTGATGAAACAATCGTAAAATTGAAATGTAATAATCTGATAACAAACTTTTATACACACACCTGCCCCGGTTTTTAATAGACTTGTATACTTGTTTGTTTCGTGTTTTTCTGCTTGTATTGTATTTTAAACAGGGCGTCCATGAAAAAGAGAGTCCAAATGCTCTCACTGGATCCCCCTGTGTAAATAAAGATAAATAAATAAAATAAATGACTGCAGATAAATTAGAACAAGGTCAAAAATCATCTTCATTTTAGTTTGTGATGTTTGGTTCAAGTTCCACAAACTGTAGAAAATGCTTGAAGTTTGTTTTTAGTTTAATTTTTAGTTCAGTTGGGAGATTGTTCCTTTATTGTTTTATAGAAGGCTGTTTGTTTTGCATTTTCATGTGGTACACTGCCCCCTGGTGGAGGCAGGTGTAGAGTTATTCAGGGTTTTATATACCAGTCGATTTAAAGGCCAGTCTTTGTATATGTCAGAGTTAAACAGTCTGTATTTTTGTAGAATATGGAGGTGGTGGTGTTGTCGTGGTTTTCGTTCTAGGATTTTACAGGTTTGTTTGTGAAGTGATTCCAGAAAACCAGCTCTAAAACCTCTGGATAAGGTTGTTCTACATGATAATTTCTCCCAATGAGTAAACAAATTTCAAGAGGACTTTATAACCGAAGGGTGAGTTCCAACAACAGTGGAATCACACTCCTCAGCCTTCCCAGTAAGGTCTATTCCAAGTTACTGGAGAGGAGAATCTGACCGATAATCGAACCCCAGATCCAGGAGGAGCAGTTTGGTTTTCATCCTGGTTGTGGGGCTCATGGGAGTTTGCCCAACCAGTCCACATGTGTTTTGTGGATCTGGAGAAGGCATTCGACTCGTGGTGTCCTTTGGGGGGTGCTCCGTGAGTACAGGGTCCAGGGACATTTGATAAGGGCTGTCCGGTCCCTGTATGACCGGAGCAGGAGCTGTGTTCATTGCAGTAAGTCAGACCTGTTCCTGGTGCATGTTGGACTCCCCCAGGGCTGCCCTTTGTCACCGGTTCTGTTCATTGTTTTTATGGACAGAATTTCAAGGTGTAGCGGGTGGGTGGAGAGTCCCTGCCTCAAGTGGAGGAGTTCAAGTATAAAGATAAAGCAGAAGAACATGCATGGATGGATAGACTTATAAACACTGTGTTATCCAGGACAAAGTTCACCTGTGAACACAAAAACAGGACATGATTCTTATAGAGTGTGAGAACAAGGTATTTCACAACTTTATAACAAGTGTTTATTGCACAGGGCTCTGAATATGAAATTTAATCTACACAACAGTGGATTACACAGATTAGGATTATGTTTAGGACGTTAGCCTTGTCCAGTCGACTGCTTTTTGAAACCTTTAGTTACTGTTAGGATTCAGTCTGAGTACATTGGTCGTACATAGGCCTTATATTTTAACATGCACAGGTTGATTTAGTTAAATTGTTGGAACAAATGACTTAAATATACATTTTATTTTTGGGGAGATCATTTTCCTTTTATATAATCTTGATAACTCAGATTAAAAACCTCCTAAACACATTATAGGTCTCATTACACAGTTTTCCACAATAATGTTCTCACCAAAACAGAGGAATAAAGCGGCGTTCAGTGTTACTCAGTGGACTCAGCCTCAGGAGCTCCAGGCCTCAGTGTCTGTGTCTCTGGATCTGGAGAAGATCAAAATATGAACACATTAAGAACATGATGAAACACTGACAGATGAAATGTGCACTTACCTGATGTTTCCCCAGCTGAAAACAAACAAACTCAAATTATTCACATATTTATCCAGAACACATAAGAATGACAAGACAAATCATTTCACATTTAAAGTGCATTTGACCTGTTTGACTGTTTTTCTCATTCTGACTTGGTTTGGTGGATAGAACCTGTGCTAAATATTGATCAGAGTTTCACATCAGTTGAGTGACAGTGTCATATACACAATATACAGGAAGTATCACTGAGTTCCAAAATGAAATCCCTCTACTCTGTGTCATCAGCACCGAAAAGTCCAGACAAAAATCCAGGGGAAAATTAGGAAAAACACTTTCTGTCAGTTTAAACAATAATTTGACAAAATAAAGGTGTTATCATTCATGTTTATTAGTCTAATCAGAAGTATTGTGTCATTTGGACAGGTTTTGGCCCTTGTTTACATTATGGTTGCTCAGTAACATTTATGGAATAAGTCTGTTACAGCTGGAACTAAATTTATAAACTTCACCAAAACAAAAAAACTAGGCAAAATTTTGAGTCAGACCTTAAATATAATGACATAAACTGTGTTTTTATTGATTTGAGTATTCAAACCTGTCAGATGCACTGAGTAATTTGTCTGAATGAAATGCAACACTTTTAAACATTTTAAAGCACTCACAGTTTGTCGCCGGGGTAACAGGATTTAGATTTCGTCTCATCTGAGCATCTTGTCGACAGTTGTTTGGTGCTGAAAAAAGAACATTGAAACAATTCAAGCGTAAAACTATTATTACTATTATTAATGAGAAAAATGTGTTACATGTTTGTACAGATATGTAAAGTTAACAGTAAAGAACAGACAAGAAGTAATTTGTGTATTTTCATTTAAAAAAGGACGAGTCTCAAAAGAACATTCAAGTCAGGAAAGTCAAACAGACACAAGGAAACTGCAGATGATTTATTTTCATCTGAAGATGTGGAAGTACCACAGAAACATGATGCACCTCTATGGGGTATTAACTGTAACAAATAACATATTTAGATCATTTTTATCTTTTTATCTATTTATGGAGGATTGTCATGTGTGAGAATGGGTGGCTTGTGGGCGGCTAACTGTAAGGAGGGTTTGAATAGGGCCCAGGAGAGATCACTAAATTACTTAAACATGCATGGATGACATCTAAAACTTCTTCATGTTTTTGATGAGGGAACAACATTATAACATTTGTTGCTTAATTCCTCCTCTTTAACATTAAATATGATCATATTTCTGACATAAATTGCACAGTCCTGTCTGACCTCTCTTTCGTCTGATCACAAACAGAGCCACAGCAGCAGCGACGATGACGACTCCCACAACGACCACAGCAGCAGTGATGGAGGTCGGAGCATTTTTGGCTGAAAAACAAAAAAGTTTGAATATCAGTTGCTTCATTGGTGCAAACAGCTCCACAGATGTTCCCTGCTCCTTCACACTGTCACACCACAGTCTGGGTTTGGGGTTTGATTCTGATCCTTCACACGAAACTGGACATCTGTCATTTTGGGTGATCAGGGAGCTTTTATTACATGATCATTTATGACAGGTAACCAGAGGGAGGAGTATTTAAATCTAATGTCTGTGTATAACTCTGTCGTCCATGTAGGTTCCATCACTAAAGAAAGAGCAGACGCACTCACTCTCAAAAACTATTGTCCAGCTGACAGAATTTAACTTTATTCTGCTGTTTAAATCTCGCTCGTTCCTGGCTCTCACAAACACATCACTTCAGACAGAGAAATTAAACTAAACATTGTGTACACCTAAACTCCGCCCACAACCACATTTCAAATAGAGCTGTTAAACTGGGCGGGGCCTGGAGGACTAAAGGAGAGAGTGAAGAGGAACTAACAGACTAAAAACTGCAAACTTGTGGTCTCATCAGTGCCCCCTCTCACCATTGGTCCTGATCTTGCTCCGGTCCAGTCTGGTCACATACTTATTTTTGTCCCCAGACACCTGGAACACACAGTGGTACCTGTCCCAGTCCTCAGGGGGGACAGAGGACAGGTCCAGGGACACACTGGTCTGGAAGGTCCCGTCTTCGTTGGGCAAGATCTCTCCAGGGTCCACGTCCTCCAGCAGCTCGTCTCCGTCTTTGGTCCAGAACAGCCTGGCTCTATCGGGGTAGAAGCCTGTGGCGTGACACGTGACCGGGGAAGAGGAGGACTTCTGCAGCAGAGACACCAGGGGGAGCTCTACACAACACCACAGGAGAGATAAACAAACTTAAAGAGGAGGTATTTTTCATCTATGGGGTTTTAACTGCTAGCACATAACATATTTAGATCACCATGTTTCCTTTTATTGTTTTGAAAATGCTATTTTTGCCAAAACAACATATTAACATGTTTTATAACTTTGCTAAATCACTAAATCACAATCACATCAGATTTCTCAAGTTTCTGTGTACAGTTTTGTATATTGTTTTTTGTATATTTATGGAGAATTGTGGGACCATGTGTGGCGTAGAGGGTCAGACTGCTCACTGTATGGAGGGTTCATATAGGGCCTGGGATCAGGGCTGGAGTGGGAGAAGAAATTGGCCTTGGAGTTTTTGGTCTGGACCTTTCCCCCTGACAGCAACAATTAAAAAAGGCTGGGGCTCTAGCATCAGCCTCGCCCTGTTGGCTTTGGGCTGGTCCGGGCGATAAAGGACTGGGCCAGGACCTCATGTGCGTGAGGCGACGGCAAACTCATGATAGAGTGTATACAGCCAGGGAAAGCTGAATAAGAGCGGACCACTGAAGCGTTACATCAGGACTGTGTGGTGTTGCAAAGATCTGACAGTGACCAGCACAAAAAAGTGTTTTGGCCCACGGGGAAAACTCTAGTCCTGTCCGAGAGAAATCGCTAAATTACTCAAACACGCTAGATTTTGGTGAGGGAACTTTATATAACATGGAAGTAAGAAAAAAAACTAAAACAAAACATACATTTAGCATAATTTAACTTAGTGAACTTACTTAACTGAACTAATTTAACTGAACTTACTTCACAAACATGTTTCATACTAGTGAAATCGCTTCAGGGTTCTGTCTTATTCAGTCTTGCGATCAACTTCTGTATTTTAAAATCTAAAATATTCATATAATATGTAGGACTATGTAAATATTGAATAAAATCACTACAGTCATGGAGGTAAGTGGACATGTCCTGTTTTTGACAAAGGCCATTCTGTTCATTCAAAAGTCAAAAGGAAGTAAAGAAATGCTCCTGTTTCACTGGTCAAGGAGGAATCACACCAGAGAAACACTGGTTTATTAGGGCCTGAGCATGAATGTGCAAGGAGGCACCTCACGTTTAACAACTTACCAACTCAGGACATCAAAAGTCCACATTCAGGTTCTACTAGTACCTGAATGTGGACTCCCCTATTCTTCAAACTTACCTGAACATATTCCATTCTTGATCCAACACTCTGCAGTAAATGCTCGCCAGCATTCAAGCTACTGCATATTACAGTCCTCAGTATAATCACGTCAGGCCAGGATTGGCAGCCCTCCCACTCGTGAGAGCCCTTTATCACTGCTTGCAGTTTTAATTTTACATGTATGTCTCTTCTCACCTGTTCTCTTCAGACTTTTCTCTCCATAGCGCACATAGTTCTTCAGCCCCACAGTGCAGACTTTGCGGATGTTTTGTTTGTAAATCTGAGCTCGTCCACTGCTCTCAAACTTCAGTTTGATAATAAAAGCCTCAGATTTAGCAGCGACCCAGGACTCTGTGCTCAGGTCCAGAGAAAGAAAGTCCTGTCCATCAAAGGCGTACTGAATATACACAGTGATGTCATCAGTCTCATCGTCCCAGTCACAGCCGTACATCCGCTGCCAAATGTGAGCACCTGGAACACAAACATCAGGACCTGAGTCTGTTTATGTTGTAGGATTGAAAGAGTCTCATTTCAGAAAAAAAATGAAGCTCATATTTATTGTGTTTATGTAATTACATTTTAAGATCATAAAATCAATATGACAATGTTTACTGTTGTACTTTAAGCTCTGGTAAAACACTGGTTAAAATTGCACAGGACAGTACAGTGTAAGTGCCAAAGTTTGTCCTTTTATAACTTTATAGAAAAACATTATCTCTGTTCATTGTGTCAAAGTCAAAGTGTCAAACCTTCAGTCTGGTTGAAGAGTCGTTTTACAATCTCTATGCGGACTTTCCCTATCTGAAGACCAATCACACAGAGCTGAGTGGTCCAGTCCCAGAACATTGGGTCGTCCTCTGTCACTCTGTTCATCCACTCCTGTTTGGGCTCAAATCTCCTGGTCTCACTGTCCCAGCGTATCACCTCCAGACCATTCACCACAGCGACTGCAACATACTCTGGGAAGTTTGGAACTTGAGACGAAGATGTTTCAAATATTCTCAGAGTGTGGATCACTGTGGGGAGAAGATTAGATCAGTCCTAAATGTAAAATAAATGTATTTTATGAATATTTCAGTAAAGATGAAAACAAATAAATCAAACTAAAAGAAGCTGCTCCCAAACAACATGAGCAGTGATGCAGGAACATGATGTTAAAGGTAAAGCTGAGGCAGGTCTGTGTAAATCAGAAAGACTTCTCTCACTGTCAGAGGATGTGATGAATCTAATCTGTTCTGAGTTAATGTGTCAAACTCTATTGTGTGATTCAGATATTTCCCTGATGGAGGGTGAGGTCTTTACTGCTTTAAAGTTCAGAGTTTTATATAGTTATTTTATTCATTCATGTTTAAACCAGTAAGAATGCAGAATGGACTTTAGTGATGGGACTGGCGGCTCTTTCATGGGATCTGAATCTTTAGGATCCGCTCATGTCAAAGAGTCGCCTAAAAGACTGGCTCTTTATATTTATTTATACGACAGAAGCCAATGTGAAAACTCATTTAACAACAAACTAATCACAGAGAGAAATGACCCTCAGATGTGTTTAAAATGGTTCAAACTGAGAGTAGGACTGTTTTTAATCTTTGGAATTATGAATCATTTAAATTAAATGTTACACTAATAATAATTAAAAGCGAGCGAACATGTGCCTGACTGCGCCCGGTGTCTCCTGTTTACTCTCCAGCGCCCTCTGTCTTTCTGCCTGTGTTTTTTCTTCTTTTTTTTCACCATAAATACATCATCAAAAGACTTGAACAGACGATCACAGATTTAGAGAGGTTGAGAGTCTAAAAGCTGTCACCTCTCAGGACTCTCTTCTGTCCTTTCTGGAGAGTCCGTTGCTTCATCGTTCACTTTACCTGTGGAACTCATTAAACCTTCTGACTTTATGTTTCAGACTCTTGGTCGTCTTTGACACTTACACCAGAAACAAACATTCTGACATGTATCAAACCTCATGTTCAACCCTAAGAGGCAACTGCTGTTGTGATTTTGGCTTTTACAAAAATAAATTGAATTAAAATTGAATTGAGTCGATTTGGACCATCAGGGAAAACCCAAACATCAGTTTATTCTTTATCGCAGAATTTGTAATTTTACAATCTGTACAATTTAATATCAGTGTACAACTGACAAATCTGAACTAAACAAACATCAGCAGTGTCTCGTTCTGACATGATACTATCTAAGGCATAGCCTCTGTCTCACTGCACAAACGCTCAAAAGTGGATAGATCTTCTACTGTCGTCCCTCGTTTTACATATCACATCATTTCATGATCATTTTGTTTCATGTTCTAAAATGAAACTATAATGTAATTTCATGAAACCATCATGTGATTTTGAGATAGTATCTGTGATCGTCTGTTCAAGTCTTGTTTTGATGAGATATTTCCCTTGAAGAAAAAAAAAACAAAAAACGAGCGGGCGCAGGCAGAAAGAGAGAGGGTGCTGGAGGGTAAAGAGTGAGCGGAGACACCAACACTGGGCACATGTTCAGGCACATGTTCACTCGCTTTCACATTTTCACTGTTCACTGTTTTAGTTACCGCGCCCTCGATTTCTGTCTAAGCCACATGAGTCAAACTCAAGGCCCGCGGGCCAAATGTGGCCCTCCACATCATTATATGTGGCCCTCGACAGGGTAAATTAAAAGGAATGACGGTCTTAACATGTCATTTTATCAAGAGACATGCCGTTACACAGACATATTTTTACATCTATGCAAATGAATATGCAAGATTTGTAACTTGAATAAGTAATAAATACAGAAACTGTTAAAAGTGAAAAAGGTAGTTACATTTATTTTACATCTGGCCCTTTGAGGACAGCCATTTTGCTGATGTGGCCCTCAGTGAAAATGTCATTGACTGGTCTAAGCGCTCTCAACTTAAAGACAGACAAATGACGCCACACTGCTCTGCTTCTGTGATGATCCTCGTGTTGGTTCAGTGTTTGTATAAAAATGCATTTAAATTGAAAGAAAGAGATTCGGGTCTTTTAAAAAATTAGATCCAGTTCCAGCCATTTACGTCAAAGATAAAGTCAATGCAAAAATGTTAAAGTGTATTTTGTTTAAATTTCAGTAAATATATGTAAACATCAATACAAATAAATGATTGTCTTTTTCATTGAATCATGTTTAAACCAATAAGAATGCAGAATAAACATCCATCATGTGTTGCTAAGTAAAGTCTCAGTGTGTAATAAATGTGTTATATAAGACAGGACTAAACCAGATCTCACTCTGCTGTTTACTGCTGTAACTGTTCCATACAGAAAGTCTTGTTTTGGTTTATAACTTAAAGCTGAAACATTGTGAATCCAGATGAAGTTTTCTCTTCTGTAAAACTGATCACACAGTTAAAGTGAGAGAAAGGACAGAGAAAGAAAAACAACTGTGACTCCACGTATCAGAACAGGAGCAGGGTTAAGTTAAACCTGAACACCACAAGATCCATCTTAAATGAACTCAACACATAAAGAGTACTCACTCGATGTGCTGTCTTTTATTAGGATTCCCAACAGAATTAGTGCCACAAAAGTCTTCATGATGAACACGAGCAGAAACACTGAGACGTGTTATTGGGTCGAACTGAGTCTCAGGTTTTGGCATCAAAGTGAAAGTTAAAACTACAGGCTAAACTGGTTTTACAAATACAACACAGACATTATGTAAATGATGTGTTCCATCAGTGAAACACAAATGTGAGAGGAGTGTTTGCTTATTTCCTTCTTAAAACGCCTGATATTTATAAAGATCATTTGTGAAAGTTAATCTGCTTGTCTTTCAGTGACTCATCTCTGTTTCATTGAGTTTTTTGAACACGTCTGAAGTGACTGCTGTTGTGACTTTGGGCTCTACACAAAATTGAGTCCTTACAGCGTCAGGTTACACACAAATATGACATTTAAAATAAAACTGTGTCAGGAGACTCTATACACCACATTCAGTTTCAGATTTATAAAGTGTTTGCTTCAGTCTAATTTCAGCCTGATTAAAACATGTCTCAGTGGTGTCTTCTCTTAAACTTTGAGCCATTCCTTTTCCAGAGCTTCGTACCTGTCGAGATGTTGAAGATTCTGGCTCAGATCTGAAATGTGTCTCTGGGTTTAACTAGAGGCAAATGAAACACATTTTCAGATGCCCTCCCTGTGTCTCCATTCTGTGTAAAAGTTGTTAACCCTCTATTTCACCCTCTACAAACATGTTCTGAAATGCCTGTGATTCTTGGATTAGTCTAAAGTTCAGATTTCAGTCTGTCTCAGATGTGGCGTGTTATTTAAACCACACACTCTTATATACCAGGCTCCTCTGTTTCAAACTATAATTAAAAACATCAAACTAAAAGTAATTGAATGGTCAATTAAACAATCGTCTTGATACATGACATGAGGAAACAAATTGTGTTTTTGATTAAATCCTTTTTTTTGTCTAGAAACAAAAGAAAAAGACAAATGAGTGAGTTTCAGCCTGACTGTGCAAAGCCCTTTGAGATGATGAGCTCAGATGAAGTCTCATTAGGTTCATTTAATCTTCTGATATAGTTGAACTTTAGTTTCTTCTGTACAGACCTGTGTTGTGTACCTGATGTGTACCTAAGACACATCAGACCGATTGTTCTTGAGTCTCTTTACAGATATAATCTCTGACATCTGTGGATCATTATGTTATAATTTGGTCAATTTAAATCTCAATATTGATTTAATAAAAGAAGCAAATCCGCTGACTTGGAGGTTAGAAAACTGGGAGTTGACGTCACGGTAAATGTCATCACAATATGCTGTCGGCGCCCCCTGTGGATATCTGCACATTACACGAGAGCAGCCCATTTTTTTTTCATATGTACCAAAATGACGACACGACGCTGCCAAATCCCGCAAGTATCATCGATTAAAAAAATAATACAGGAAAAGGAAGCGCATACGTCACAGTGGGCGTGTCACAGTGGGCGTGTACAGGTGGAGGTGAAAACAGGGATAGATCGGTAAAATGGTGTCTTGAAAATAAAGATTAATAAATCCTCTTAGCTTTCCGGGTCATTTTGGTGAAATTGCCTCTGTTCTGAACTCTCCAAATTAAAACAATCACCATTATTGAACCCTCAGTAGTAAATACACAAGTTTGGGGTCTTTGTAAAGGTAACACCCTATAGTTTTACCCACAGGCGTCAGAATCACTGTAAGTTTGTCTGCTGAGCATTTATACACTCTACATTTTTTGTGAAAATGAAGGTGTAGAAAGCTGCAGTAGGAGCTGGGGACAAAAATACACCATACCTCAACTGACAAGATTGTTGACCACTTACATTTCAAATTTGAGGTCAATACCTATAAAAATGAGAGTTTTACAATCATTTTATCATGAGTATGTCCAGGCCTCTCCAAACCTATCCGAATGAGGACATTTGGAGAACGTTTGGAAAAAGTGCAATAACTTTTGAATGTTTCAACCCACAGACATAAATGAGGCTCTACTGAAAACTCACACTGAGAGGAATCTGTATCTGCACAGCTGCTCTATTACTGTACATTTATATATCATATCAAAACACAATATAAAATGTGTATTTGTATATAAAATACAGTCAAAACAAGTGCTATGGGTCAAAATAAATATATATTTACAAACCACACACTGCAAACAATCAACAAACACACACACTTCAAAATGTAAACAAACACACACTGGAAACTAAAAACACACTGTACATGATCGTACAGTGAGACAGTCTGCAACAGTGGCTCAGTGGTTAGAGCTTTGGTCCCCCAACCCGAAGGTTGGAGGATCGAGTCCTGTTCGGACCAACTTCTGTCATTGTGTCCGTGTGTGCGTGATGATTGGTGGTGGTTACATTGCTGTAAAGTTGTAACGTCTGACGGCCCGAGACGGGCCATTGGAACCTTAAGGGGTTAAAGATTATTCAAACAGGAATTACTCTAAATACAACTTTGGGTGAATAAATTGAGGGGAACAACTATAACATGGTCACACACTCTGAACCATAATATGTGTGATTTAAGTATAAGTCCTTATGAAGCCCATAAGGCCCAGAAGAACTCGATTACAACTTCTTACATATTCCAGTGGGGGGCAGTGTTGTAAACTGTGCACAGGGGGACTGAATGTGCAGGACTGAAACATGTGACTGAAACAAAACACAACTCCAGAGAAGTTTCTGAGGAGCACACTACATTAGAACATGGTGTCGTACTAAACCATTGGTGGAACAAATGCCCTGGTGAAACATTCTTCTTATGTGGATTAAAGTACTAAACCAAGCAAAACTATTCACTCAATCAAATAAATGTCATGAAGTACAGTATAAAATGTCTGTGTAGACCCTCAGTCGTCCAGGTCTGATCCACAGCAAAAGACAAAGTTTAAATCTGTCAACTGAACAAATTGTTGTAGGAGTGAAGACGTTTGACTGCTCATCCAAGATACTTCTTCAGTTCTGGTCAGATCACTGCTGGACACTGCCTTATATCTGTCTGAGTGGAGGGGCTAACCTCACTGGAACTATAAACAGCTATTGTCTCCAGTTTCAGGTGAGACTACCCTATTCAGCCCTTAACGACCTGCTATTGTTCTCATTGTTCTGGGTCTGAGGGTGGACTTGTAGATGGGGGAGAGATTATGTCTCAGGCCCCATTCCTGTTTAAGGAAGGATTCTCTTTCCCAACAAAAACTTCTTCTTTAACTGCCCTCTCAAACCATTTCTTTTCTCTGGCTAAGATCTGAACTTCACTGTCTTCAAAAGAGTGGTTAGTGTCTTTGAGATGGAGATGTACAGCAGACTGGGGTCCTGAGCAGCTCTTGTGTTGGTACATTCTCTTATGGAGCAGCTGTTTACTTTCTCTAAATGTAACGCTCACTTCACTCTTCACTACAATGAATAGAGTAGACCACATTACTTTATTCATGGCTCAGGGTTTTGTCCTTAGGGTGAACCAGTTTTTGCCTTAAAGTGTTTGTGGGTTTGAAAAAGACAGGAATCTAAAACTGTCTGAAGATTCTCTGAAGTTTTTCAGACACACCAACTGCATAAGGAATAGTTACACCTCTCCTTCTAGGTTCAGATTCCCTGTTGTCCCCTGTTATCTCTCTTGGATCTATTAAAGGCACATTTTGGATCTCCACCGCAGAGAGGACTTTCTCCACATGTTGTTCTTCCTTCACTTTCCCCTCTGTGTTTGTGGCTTGAGCTCTGTGTTGTAGGTCGTGGGTCACTCTGAGTTTGTGCTGCAGTGGATGGAGTGAATCAAACAGCAGGTATTGATCAGTGTGTGTGTGGGCTTCCCGAACACTTCTACCTGCAGACACTGGTCCTCTCCTGGTGTTACTGCACAATCTAAAAAGGACAGTTTGTTCCTTGGCTTCTTCCCGTGTGAACTTGATGTTTGGATCCACAGCATTAATATGTGCAGTAAAAGGCTCCAGATCCTGAATGTTGGTCCAGTTGTCATCCACATATTGAGACCAATGTACACACACGCACACACATACACCTACACACACACCCCTACACACACACACACACCCACGTACGCACACACATACACCTGCATACACACACCTACACACACCTACACACACACACTTTTTTCTTTACTTTCTATATTTCTATTATTACTAATATGTATGTATATATGCATCGATTCTTTGTGAAAACTATGAAAATAAACATAAAAAACAGAGTGTTCACAAAAACTGCACATAAATTATGAGACAGATCATTGCTAAAAGAGCCACAACACATAATAAATACAGGAAAATCAAAACCCCTTTACCATTTTTATTTTCGTTTCTTAAAATACAAAATCTTTGCTGATCAAACAGTGCGACTGGTGTCACTGAGAAAACACACGATTTCAAGTCCTAAAAAAGTTCATAATAGAAAAATAATAATAAGCTCAATGTTCTATGATAAAATCCAAGTGATTTATTTGCAAAACTGGATCACAACAACAAGAAGTGACTGATTCACTGTACAGAGCAGCACTTTGAACAGCCTTCAATGAAACTGCACCATCACCACAAACTCATGTCATTACATCTGCATCTTTCTACATTTTAAATCTATATAATTTTAGCTGTCTTAATAAAAAGGAAAACTGGATACACTGATGACACAATCGAAATGTAATAATCTGATAACAAACTTTTATACACACACCTGCTCCTGTTTTTAATAGACTTGTATACTTGTTTGTTTCGTGTTTTTCTGCTTGTATTGTATTTTAAACAGGGCGTCCATGAAAAAGAGAGTCCAAATGCTCTCACTGGATCCCCCTGTATAAATAAAGATAAATAAATAAAATAAATGACTGCAGATAAATTAGAACAAGGTCAAAAATCATCTTCATTTTAGTTTGTGATGTTTGGTTCAAGTTCCACAAACTGTAGAAAATGCTTGAAGTTTGTTTTTAGTTAAATTTTTAGTTCAGTTGGGAGATTGTTCCTTTATTGTTTTATAGGAGAAGGCTGTTTGTTTTGCATTTTCATATGGTACACTGCCCCCTGGTGGAGGCAGGTGCAGAGTTATTCAGGGTTTTATATACCAGTCGATTTAAAGGCCAGTCTTTGTATATGTCAGAGTTAAACAGTCTGTATTTTTGTAGAATATGGAGGTGGTGGTGTTGTCGTGGTTTTCGTTGTAAGATTTTACAGGTTTGTTTGTGAAGTGATTCCAGAAAACCAGCTCTAAAACCTCTGGTTGTTCTACATGATAATTTCTCCCAGTGAGTAAACAAATTTCAAGAGGACTTTATAACCGATGGGTGAGTTCCAACAACAGGGGAATCACACTCCTCAGCCTTCCCAGTAAGGTCTATTCCAAGTTACTGGAGAGGAGAATCCGACCGATAACACTGGTCAACACTAAATTTATTGTCTAAGATTTTATAGCTGATTCAGGATAATTTTGATGAGCTGAATCCAAAAATCACATTGGTTTCACTCAATCAGGTCAACGTTCTGAACTAAGCTACATATTTGTTTTTGGATGATTTTGTTTACATGTATGAGTATTTTCACATCATATGATGCAAAATTCTGTTATATTTCTCGCTATAAACAAATTCTGAAGATTTTGCATGTGCCAACTTATAACTAATTGTTTTTTTTATATTACAAGTGAATGACATGGCTTCGACTAGAAGATCTTGCAAAAATAAGCCTGACATATTCTGCTACATCTGCGGTGAATACACCAATGTTCCTAACAGGAATCAAGTCAAGTGCCGCCACCTGCAGGACAATAATATATTTGAAAAATGTCAATCTGGATTCAGACCTCACCACAGCACAGAGTCTGCACTGTTTAAAGTAACAAATGATTTACTACTAGCTGCTGATAACGGGCTGGCTTCAGTCCTGGTCCTACTGGACCTCAGTGCAGCGTTTGACACCATTGATCACAACATTCTACTGCAGAGGTTAGAATGTGACATTGGAATCAGAGGGACCGCCCTCAAATGGTTTAAATCCTATCTATCAGATAGGTACCAGTTTATTAGTATAAACCAGAGCACCTCTCCCTGTTCTAAAGTAGCCTGTGGTGTTCCACAAGGATCTGTGCTTGGTCCAATCCTATTTACTCTGTATATGTTGCCATTGGGGAACATTATCAGAAAACATGGCATTAATTTTCACTGCTACGCTGATGACACTCAGCTGTACTTATCAATGAAACCAAATCAGACTGATCAAATAGATAAACTCAGTGCCTGTGTGAAGGACATCAAAACCTGGATGACCTTGAATTACCTGCTCTTAAATCCTGAAAAAACAGAGGTCATTGTCGTTGGTCCCAAAGGTCAAAGAGATTCTCTGTCGGACCAGATAATCTCACTCGACAATGTGAGTATAGCTTCTAGCCCTACTGTAAAAAATCTTGGAGTCCTATTTGATCAAAATCTCTCAATCACAGCCCATATAAACCTAGCTTGTAAAACCGCATACTTTCACCTGCGAAATATAACTAAAATTAGAAATATTTTACCTAAAAAGGATGCTGAAAAACTCATCCATGCATTTGTTACTTCCAGACTTGATTACTGTAATTCTCTGCTCGCCGCCTGCCCCAAAAGTACTATAAAGTACTATAAGGTACTATAAAGTACTATAAAGTACTATAAGGAGCCTCCAGTTGGTCCAAAATGCAGCGGCCAGAGTCCTAACAGGAACTAAAAGAAGAGACCACATCAGTCCTGTGCTAAAATATCTGCACTGGCTTCCTGTCGAGCTTAGAATCAAATTCAAAGTCCTCCTCCTGACATACAAAGCCCTAAACGGTATGGCCCCATCCTATCTGCAAGATGCTATTGTCCCGTACCAGCCAAACAGAGCACTCCGCTCTCAGAATGCAGGACTATTAGTGGTTCCTAGAGTGTCCAAAAGTACAGTGGGAGGGAGAGCATTCAGTTACCAAGCTCCTGTGCTATGGAATCAACTCCCTGCTGATGTTAAACAGGCCCCCACAGTCTCTGTATTTAAGACCAGGCTTAAAACCTTCCTCTTCGGTATAGACCAGGTTACATAGTGAGGGAGTTAGGGACATTAAAACCCGGGATAAGACAGGCTGCAGTAGGAGTAACTAGCTGGAGGAAGTATGGCAACCTGAGCACTATCCTCTGCTTTGTCCTATTTTCTCATCAGCAATGCTATTCACATGTTGTCCCCTGTCCCACTCCCCCTGTGGAGTGTAACTCTTTCAGATGCCCCGATGACAGCTGGACCCTCCCCTCCTCCCCGCCTGGCCCTCCTCCTCGCCTGGTCTTCCTCCTCCTCGCCTGGTCTTCCTCCTCCTCGCCTGGCCGATTTTTCTTGTTTTGTCTGATTTTTCCTATTGTTTGATTTTCCTGTTTGTTTTTCTGTGTAGGCAGCACGGTGGCTGAGTGGCAACACTCATGCCTCACAGCAGAAGGTTTGGTTCAATTATACGGAACTTACAGGATTTTATGGTAAAAACATCGATTTTACGCCAATGTGACAAAATGTAATAACTGTCTTACTTTGGTACAAACTCAAACAACCCATTTTGTTTCATAATTGTGACGTCATTTCTACTCAAAGAGGACGATATGTAACTTTTGTAGTGAAGGGGGCGCCACCTGCTCCGCCCAGAATGTTTCACAGTACGACACCGACTTTATCTCCACGGAGACAAGTAGGTGACGCCACCAGGCCGAGTTACACGTCAGATCTGTGGAGAGCATGATTTTCAATGGATTTTTTTAACACCAGAAACATCTGCAGCTCCACCAGAAAAGTTACATAGTGCATCTTTAGCGTTAGTGTTTTCAGAAAAAGAAAAAAGAAAAAGAGTAATTAGCGACTTCTGTCCATCAGGGGGAGTTGGTACACAGGAAGGACTTATAAAAAAGAGGGGGAGGAGCCAGATGTTCCACTCACGAGTCCCTCCATGAGAAAGTAATCCCAAACGTAACTTCAAAACCCCAAAAGGAGAAGGTCAGAGCTGTGTATTTAAACCACAAAACCTCCCCAAAGCTTTTCACAAGCTCCTCAGAGCAGCAAACGGCAAATGAACGAACACTGGTGGACCACTGGAGCGGGACTTGGTTTGGAGCCTGAGTCTAGACCAGGTTGGACTCCTTCAGGTTGAGCTGCAGGATGGTGTCTTTGACCGCGGCGAACACAAAGTGGATGTTTTCGGTGTCTGTGGCGCAGGTGAAGTGGGAGTAGATGATTTTGTCACTGTCTGGGTTTAGGTCCACAAACATCTTCAGGATAAACTCCCGCGCAGCCTGGGCGTCTGAGGGCCTGAAGAGGAACAACACTGAAGTGCACAAGTCAGGGTTTCATGGCTTTGGAACTGTCATTTATGCTTCATTTTATAGAGTTTTACATCAGTTAAATGGAAAAGGAAGCAGCTCTAAAAATGAATCTGTTGAATGAATCCAAGACATTAATACACAAAATCCCAAAATGGAGGCTCATTTTGTGAGTTTTAACTTGTATTTAAGAAACTGAAGGTGTTGTCAATTATTAAAAACATAAATATGTACTGAGATAATGTCACTATAGTAGAACTTAACAGCCACATCACCATCACAGTCTTTTCACATTTCACTGAACAACTCAAACAAACTCTCCTCGCTTTTCAACACAGAGCATAGACCCAGTTTATGAGTCGTTTCTGTGAGGCTACGGAGCGCGCTCAGTCCGTACCGTCGTACTCGGGGAAGTAGTCCACCAGGTGTGAGGACATGATCTTCTCCTCCAGCAGGTCCTTCTTGTTCAGGGACAGGATCACGGAGGAATTCGTGGGACGTGATAAAGGTCCTGAATAGAGCTTTACTCTCCTCCACATACACACACAGACACACCCCGACACAGACACACACACACACACACACATACACACTGAGAGACACTATATAAACTGTAAACATGCACATTTCAGGACTCTCTTCTTTTCCGTAGAGTCCGTTGCTTCATTGTTCACTTTACCAGTGTGAAATTCATTAAACCTTCTGAGTTTATGTTTCAGACTCTTGCTCGTCTTTGACACTTACACCTGAAACAAACGTTCTTCCAAGTCCATGACAGAGGGAACAGTTCTGTTTTGGTCTCAGTGTTTATACTGAGCTCCATCTCTTTGCACCAGTGGGACTTTTGTAGTTACTCTGCAGTTTGATCAGATTTGAATTAAGAACTTCTACGACTCGTTATAGATACAAACTAATTACTAAAGTGTTGCATCTTTGTCACAGTTTGTGTTTTTGAACATTATTGCACATTTACAGGAGGTTTTGGGGGATGATCCTCAGACAATCCTACAGCACATGACCAGTCACACCCTCATCCAGGTTTGTACTGTGTGTTTTTCAATTCAGGATCAGTCCACTTTAGTGTGTTTGTATGAGAGATATAGACTATGATACTGATGTTGGCACGACTTTTAATGTTAGTATCAGCAGCAGCAGAAACAGCAACGCCTCTGACCCATTAGCAGAAGTGAATGGCCAAAAAAAGATTAAACAGGATGTAAGTATTACCACACATTCAAAAAGCATGAAGTGTAAGGATTAAGACAAATGAGGTCATCACAAGTTTTCCTGCCATTTTCAGTCCTGGTTCAGTCCTGGTTCAGTCCTGGTTTAGTCCTGGTTCAGTCCTGGTTCAGTCCTGGTTTAGTCCTGGTTCAGTCCTGGTTCAGTCCTGATGATGGCCCTCGGAGCACTGGTCCTGGTCTGGTCTTTGTTCTTTTTAAGTAAGTAACACTGTTTTCTGTGAGATGCTGCTTCAGGTGCTGTTGTGTTATTTGTGAATATGAGTCTTTAATGGACGAGCGTGTGAACAACTCAAAATAAGTCACATCTTCTTTTAGATTTAAATGTTGAAATAGTCTTTACCCTTTGACCTCTGCTGTGGCTTTCCCTGACGCTGAGGAGCAGAGACTTCATCATGAAGCTCAGTGAGAGAAGGTCAAGGGTTTGCAGTTGTTCAGATGGAATGTACATGCTGATTTTCTTTGTTCAAAACTGTCCCAGAGGCTCCACTTTTTAAGGAGACTGAGGCTGTTTGAGCCCAAAATCCTGATCTGTTTTTCTAAAGCTGTTTTGGAGAGTCTTATACACACAGTGTGGCACAGCCTCAGGTCTTTGTCTAATGTAAAACCAAACTTAATTAAAGCCGCAAGTGGCATCGAACGGCCCTCGCGGGCCGTGCTTCGCACTCGGCCGACCTGGCACTCCCTGTGGGTGGCGCTGGTGTGTTTTATTGCGGCTTTGGACTCTGTTTGGCACCAAACAAGTGAAAAAACATCGGAAGTGCTGATGCACAAAATGGCAAAATTTGGGTTTTTCCAAGCATCGCCATGGCAACACCGTGCAAAATACAAACTTGGCCCCTTGGACTTTTTTGACGGGGACAACCTGAAGAATCACTGTGCCAAATTTTATGTCCGTCGTTGACGGTAATAAGTCGTTATAACACTTTGAAATGTACGAAAATTTGGAAATTTTCCCATTAGGATAACATGGGCGCTCTCGCGCATCGCCATGGCAACCCAATGAAAAATATGACATGGGTCTGATTGACTTTTTTGATCAGGATGACATGAAGAGTCATGGTGCCAAATTTCACATTATTCCATAAAACTAATATTTTTCCCATGAATGGGAAAAATTGGGAGGTTTCCCATTAGGATAACATTGGCAGTTTGGCGCATCGCCATGGCAACATGGTGCAAAAGACGACATAGATCTGATTGACTTTATTGATTGGGATGACCCATTGGAATTTTGTGTCAAATTTGATAACATTTGGGAAAACTAAATTTTCGGCCTTCCATACAAATTTATTAGATGTTTTGTAGGGGGCGCTATTGCGCCAATTTAGTTTCTATCATAATGAGTAGCTTTAGACCCGAAAGTTTTACAACTGATTCGAATTTGAGCCAAATCGGACTTTGCTTGCGCAAACGGGAGCAAATTTTGAAATTTGAAAATTGCAAAAATTCCGATGGAAATTTGCGGCATCGCCGCACGGAAACCGTAAAAGGGATCATCATAAATTGGATAACTTTTGATGCCCCACTTGTCTAGATGATGTACAGTGAATTTCAGCCCAGCCAGTGAAGCGCCTTCAGAGGAGTTGACGAAAATGCGAGGTCAGCGAAAACGCTGACTCGGCATTTTGGAATTTTCAATCCAAGATGGCCGACTTCCGGTGTGTCAGAGGGCGTGGCCATAATAATATTTTTTGTTTGGCATCACTTGAAGAATGTGTGTACCGAATTTCGTAGCTCTACGTCAAAGTTGACGTCGGGACGTCTCCCATTGACGCAATGTATTTTGACTTTTGAAAGGGGCGCTGTCGCGCCATTTTTTTATGCCCAATGATGCACCACATAAAACAATAAATTTTTCGGCAAACCTGAATTTTGGGCAAAATTTGGTGAGTTTTTGAATATGTTCAGGGGGTGAAATTACTGCTCAAAGAGCAGAAGAAGAATAAATTAAAGCCGCAAGCGGCATCGAACGGCCCTCGCGGGCCGTGCTTCGCACTCGGCCGACCCCGCACTCCCTGTGGGTGGCGCTAACGCGCCACTTGTCCCTTTTTTATTGCGGCTTTGGGCTGCACTTGTCACCAAACAAGTCAAAACACATTGGAAGTGCTGATGCACAAAATGCAAAAACATGTGGTTTCCAGGCATCGCCATGGCAACACCGTGCAAAATACAAACTTGGCCCCCTGGACTTTTTTGACGGGGACGACCTGAAGAATCTCTGTGCAAAATTGTATGTTCGTCGTTGACGGTAATAAGTCGTTATAAGACTTTGAAATGTACGAAAATTTGGAAATTTTCCCATTAGGATAACATGGGTGCTTTCGCGCATCGCCATGGTAACACAGTGAAAAATATGACTTGGGTCTGATTGACTTTTTTGATCAGGATGACATGAAGAGTCATGGTGCCAAATTTCACATTATTCCATGAAAGTAATATTTTTCCCATGAATGGGAAAAATTGGGAGGATTCCCATTAGGATAACATTGGCAGTTTGGCGCATCGCCATGGCAACACGGTGCAAAAGACGGCATAGGTCTGATTGACTTTATTGATTGGGATGACGCAATGGAATTTTGTGTCAAATTTGGTAACAGTTGGGAAAACTAAATTTTCGGCCCTCCATAGAAATGTATTAGATGTTCTGTAGGGGGCGCTATCGCGCCAATTTACTTTCTGTGATAATGAGTAGCTTTAGGTCCGAAAGTTTTACAACTGAAAACAGGAATAAAGCAGGACTAAAACAGGACTAAAGAAGGACTAAAAGAAGGACTAAAACAGGACTAAAAAAGGACTAAAAGAAGGACTAAAAGAAGGACTAAAACAGGTCTAAAACAGGACTAAAACAGGACTAAAGCAGGACTACAACAGGACTAAAACAGGACGAAAACAAGACTAAAGCAGGACTAAAACAGGACAAAAAGAAGGACTAAAACAGGACTAAAAGAAGGACTAAAAGAAGGACTAAAAGAGGACTAAAACAGGACTAAAACAGGACTAAAGCAGGACTAAAACAGGACTAAAACAGGACTAAAACAGGACAAAAACAGGACTAAAGAAGGACTAAAAGAAGGACTAAAACAGGACTAAAACATGACTAAAGCAGGACTAAAACAGGACTAAAACAGGACTAAAAGAAGGACTAAAACAGGACTAAAAGAAGGACTAAAAGAAGGACTAAAAGAAGAACTAAAAGAGGACTAAAAGAGGACTAAAACAGGACTAAAACAGGACTAAAGCAGGACTAAAACAGTACTAAAACAGGACTAAAGCAGGACTAAAACAGGACTAAAACAGGACTAAAAGAAGGACTAAAACAGGACTAAAACGGGACTAAAACAGGACTAAAAAAGGACTAAAACAGGACTAAAACAGGAATAAAGCAGGACTAAAACAGGACTAAAGAAGGATTAAAAGAAGGACTAAAACAGGACTAAAAAAAGGACTAAAAGAAGGACTAAAACAGGTCTAAAACAGGACTAAAACATGACTAAAGCAGGACTAAAACAGGACTAAAACAGGACTAAAAGAAGGACTAAAACAGGACTAAAAGAAGGACTAAAAGAAGGACTAAAAGAAGAACTAAAAGAGGACTAAAAGAGGACTAAAACAGGACTAAAACAGGACTAAAGCAGGACTAAAACAGTACTAAAACAGGACTAAAGCAGGACTAAAACAGGACTAAAACAGGACTAAAAGAAGGACTAAAACAGGACTAAAACGGGACTAAAACAGGACTAAAAAAGGACTAAAACAGGACTAAAACAGGAATAAAGCAGGACTAAAACAGGACTAAAGAAGGATTAAAAGAAGGACTAAAACAGGACTAAAAAAAGGACTAAAAGAAGGACTAAAACAGGTCTAAAACAGGACTAAAACAGGACTAAAGCAGGACTACAACAGGACTAAAACAGGACTAAAAGAAGGACTAAAACAGGACTAAAAGAAGGACTAAAAGAAGGACTAAAAGAGGACTAAAACAGGACTAAAACAGGACTAAAACAGGACTAAAGCAGGACTAAAACAGTACTAAAACAGGACTAAAGCAGGACTAAAACAGGACTAAAAAAGGACTAAAAGAAGGACTAAAACAGGACTAAAAGAAGGACTAAAAGAAGGACTAAAAGAAGGGCTAAAACAGGACTAAAACAGGACTAAAACAGGACTAAAACAGGACTAAAACAGGAATAAAGCAGGACTAAAGAAGGACTAAAAGAAGGACTAAAACAGGACTAAAAAAGGACTAAAAGAAGGACTAAAAGAAGGACTAAAACAGGACTAAAACAGGACTAAAGCAGGACTACAACAGTACTAAAACAGGACTAAAACAAGACTAAAGCAGGACTAAAACAGGACAAAAAGAAGGACTAAAAGAAGGACTAAAAGAGGACTAAAACAGGACTAAAACAGGACTAAAGCAGGACTAAAACAGGACTAAAACAGGACTAAAACAGGACAAAAACAGGACTAAAAAAGGACTAAAAGAAGGACTAAAAGAAGGACTAAAACAGGACTAAAACAGGACTAAAGCAGGACTAAAACAGGACTAAAACAGGACTAAAACAGGACAAAAACAGGACTAAAAAAGGACTAAAAGAAGGACTAAAAGAAGGACTAAAACAGGACTAAAACAGGACTAAAAGAAGGACTAAAACAGGACTAAAAGAAGGATTAAAAGAAGGACTAAAAGAAGAACTAAAAGAGGACTAAAAGAGGACTAAAACAGGACTAAAACAGGACTAAAGCAGGACTAAAACAGCACTAAAACAGGACTAAAGCAGGACTAAAACAGGACTAAAACAGGACTAAAACAGGAATAAAGCAGGACTAAAACAGGACTAAAGAAGGATTAAAAGAAGGACTAAAACAGGTCTAAAACAGGACTAAAACAGGACTAAAGCAGGACTACAACAGGACTAAAACAGGACTAAAACAGGACTAAAGAAGGATTAAAAGAAGGACTAAAACAGGTCTAAAACAGGACTAAAACAGGACTAAAGCAGGACTACAACAGGACTAAAACAGGACTAAAAGAAGGACTAAAACAGGACTAAAAGAAGGACTAAAAGAAGGACTAAAAGAGGACTAAAACAGGTCTAAAACAGGACTAAAACAGGACTACAACAGGACTAAAACAGGACTAAAACAAGACTAAAGCAGGACTAAAACAGGACTAAAAGAAGGACTAAAACAGGACTAAAAGAGGACTAAAACAGGACTAAAACAGGACTAAAGCGGGACTAAAACAGGACTAAAACAGGACTAAAGCAGGACTAAAACAGGAGTAAAACGGGACTAAAGCGGGACTAAAGCGGGACTAAAACGTGACTAAAGCGGGACTAAAACGGGACTAAAGCGGGACTAAAGCAGGACTAAAATGGGACTAAAACAGGACAAAAACAGGACTAAAACAGGACTAAAGAAGAACTAAAACGGGACTAAAACAGGACTAAAAAGGGACTAAAGAAGGACTAAAGCAGGACTAAAACAGGACTAAAACAGGACTAAAACAGGACTAAAGCAGGACTAAAACAGGACTAAAACAGGACTAAAAGAAGGACTAAAACAGGACTAAAAGAAGGACTAAAAGAAGGACTAAAAGAGGACTAAAACAGGACTAAAAGAGGACTAAAACAGGACTAAAACAGGACTAAAACAGGACAAAAACAGGACTAAAGAAGGACTAAAAGAAGGACTAAAACAGGACTAAAACAGGACTAAAACAGGACTAAAGCAGGACTAAAACAGGACTAAAACAGGACTAAAAGAAGGACTAAAACAGGACTAAAAGAAGGACTAAAAGAAGGACTAAAAGAGGACTAAAACAGGACTAAAAGAGGACTAAAACAGGACTAAAACAGGACTAAAACAGGACAAAAACAGGACTAAAGAAGGACTAAAAGAAGGACTAAAACAGGACTAAAAGAAGGACTAAAAGAGGACTAAAACAGGACTAAAACAAGACTAAAGCTGGACTACAACAGGACTAAAACAGGGCTAAAACAAGACTAAAGCAGGACGAAAACAGGACTAAAAGAAGGACTAAAAGAAGGACTAAAACAGGACTAAAGAAGGACTAAAAGAAGGACTAAAACAGGACTAAAAGAAGGACTAAAAGGAGGACTAAAAGAGGACTAAAACAGGTCTAAAACAGGACTAAAACAGGACTAAAGCAGGACTAAAACAGGACTAAAGAAGGATTAAAACAGGTCTAAAACAGGACTAAAACAGGACTAAAGCAGGACTACAACAGGACTAAAACAGGACTAAAACAGGACTAAAACAGGACTAAAACAGGACTAAAAAAGGACTAAAAGAAGGACTAAAACAGGTCTAAAACAGGACTAAAACAGGACTAAAGCAGGACTACAACAGGACTAAAACAGGACTAAAAGAAGGACTAAAACAGGACTAAAAGAAGGACTAAAAGAAGGACTAAAAGAGGACTAAAACAGGTCTAAAACAGGACTAAAACAGGACTAAAGCAGGACTAAAACAGGACTAAAACAGAACTAAAACAGGACAAAAACAGGACTAAAGAAGGACTAAAAGAAGGACTAAAACAGGACTAAAAGAAGGACTAAAACAGGACTAAAACAGGACTAAAACAGGACTACAACAGGACTAAAACAGGACTAAAACAAGACTAAAGCAGGACTAAAACAGGACTAAAAGAAGGACTAAAACAGGACTAAAAGAGGACTAAAACAGGACTAAAACAGGACTAAAGCGGGACTAAAACAGGATTAAAACAGGACAAAAGCAGGACTAAAACAGGAGTAAAACGGGACTAAAGCGGGACTAAAGCGGGACTAAAGCGGGACTAAAACGGGACTAAAGCGGGACTAAAGCAGGACTAAAATGGGACTAAAACAGGACAAAAACAGGACTAAAACAGGACTAAAGAAGAACTAAAACGGGACTAAAACAGGACTAAAAAGGGACTAAAGAAGGACTAAAGCAGGACTAAAACAGGACTAAAACAGGACTAAAACAGGACTAAAGCAGGACTAAAACAGTACTAAAACAGGACTAAAGCAGGACTAAAACAGGACTAAAAGAAGGACTAAAACAGGACTAAAAGAAGGACAAAAACAGGACAAAAACAGGACTAAAGAAGGACTAAAAGAAGGACTAAAACAGGACTAAAAGAAGGACTAAAAGAAGGACTAAAAGAGGACTAAAACAGGACTAAAACAGGACTAAATCAGGACTAAAACAGGACTAAAGCAGGACTAAAACAGTACTAAAACAGGACTAAAGCAGGACTAAAACAGGACTAAAACAGGACTAAAAGAAGGCCTAAAACAGGACTAAAAGAAGGACTAAAAGAAGGACTAAAAGAAGGACTAAAAGAGGACTAAAACAGGACTAAAAGAGGACTAAAACAGGACTAAAACAGGACTAAAACAGTACTAAAACAGGACTAAAGCAGGACTAAAACAGGACTAAAAGAAGGACTAAAACGGGACTAAAACGGGACTAAAACAGGACTAAAACAGGACTAAAACAGGACTAAAACAGGAATAAAGCAGGACTAAAACAGGACTAAAGAAGGATTAAAAGAAGGACTAAAACAGGACTAAAAAAGGACTAAAAGAAGGACTAAAAGAAGGACTAAAACAGGTCTAAAACAGGACTAAAACAGGACTAAAGCAGGACTACAACAGTACTAAAACAGGACTAACAGAAGGACTAAAACAGGACTAAAAGAAGGACTAAAAGAAGGACTAAAAGAGGACTAAAACAGGTCTAAAGCAGGACTAAAACAGGACTAAAGCAGGACTAAAACAGGACTAAAACAGGACAAAAACAGGACTAAAGAAGGACTAAAAGAAGGACTAAAACAGGACTAAAAGAAGGACTAAAAGAAGGACTAAAAGAGGACTAAAACAGGACTAAAACAGGACTAAAGCAGGACTACAACAGGACTAAAACAGGGCTAAAACAGGACTAAAAGAAGGACTAAAACAGGACTAAAAGAAGGACTAAAAGAAGGACTAAAAGAGGACTAAAACAGGACTAAAAGAGGACTAAAACAGGACTAAAACAGGACTAAAACGGGACAAAAGCGGGACTACAACAGGACTAAAACAGGACTAAAACAGGACTAAAAGAAGGACTAAAACAGGACTAAAAGAAGGACTAAAAGAAGGACTAAAAGAGGACTAAAACAGGACTAAAAGAGGACTAAAACAGGACTAAAACGGGACTAAAACAGGAGTAAAACGGGACTAAAGCGGGACTAAAGCGGGACTAAAACGGGACTAAAGCGGGACTAAAGCGGGACTAAAGCGGGACTAAAGCAGGACTAAAATGGGACTAAAACAGGACAAAAACAGGACTAAAACAGGACTAAAGAAGAACTAAAACGGGACTAAAACAGGACTAAAAAGGGACTAAATTAGGACTAAAGCAGGACTAAAACAGGACTAAAACAGGACTAAAACAGGACTAAAGCAGGACTAAAGCAGGACTAAAACAGGACTAAAACAGGACTAAAAGAAGGACTAAAACAGGACTAAAGCAGGACTAAGACAGGAGTAAAACGGGACTAAAGCGGGACTAAAGCGGGACTAAAACGGGACTAAAGCGGGACTAAAACGGGACTAAAGCGGGACTAAATCGGGACTAAAATGGGACTAAAACAGGACAAAAACAGGACTAAAACAGGACTAAAGAAGGAATAAAAGAAGGACTAAAACAGGACTAAAAAGGAATAAAAGAAGGACTAAAAGAAGGACTAAAACAGGTCTAAAACAGGACTAAAACAGGACTAAAACAAGACTAAAGCAGGATTAAAACAGGACTAAAAGAAGGACTAAAACAGGACTAAAAGAAGGACTAAAAGAAGGACTAAAAGAGGACTAAAACAGGTCTAAAACAGGACTAAAACAGGACTAAAGCAGGACTAAAACAGGACTAAAACAGGACTAAAACAGGACAAAAACAGGACTAAAGAAGGACTAAAAGAAGGACTAAAAGAAGGACTAAAACAGGACTAAAACAGGACTAAAGCAGGACTAAAACAGGACTAAAAGAAGGACTAAAAGAAGGACTAAAAGAGGACTAAAACAGGACTAAAAGAGGACCAAAACAGGACTAAAACAGGACTAAAACAGGACTAAAGCAGGACTAAAACAGGAGTAAAACGGGACTAAAGCAGGACTAAAACGGGACTAAAGCGGGACTAAAGCAGGACTAAAATGGGACTAAAACAGGACAAAAACAGGACTAAAACAGGACTAAAGCAGGACTAAAACAGGACTAAACCAGAAGTAAAATGGGACTAAAGCTGGACTAAAGCGGCACTAAAACGAGACTAAAGCGGGACTAAAGCAGGACTAAAACAGGACTAAAGCAGGACTAAAGCAGGACTAAAACAGGACTAAACGAAGACTAAATCAGGACTAAAACCGGACTAAAGCAGGACTAAAGCAGGACTAAAGCAGGACTAAAACAGGACTAAAGCAGGACTAAAGCAGGACTAAAACATGACTAAAACAGCACTAAAGCAGGACTAAAGCAGGACTAAAACAGGACTAAAGCAGGTCTAAAACAGAACTAAAGCAGGACTAAAACAGGACTAAAACTTAGTCAGATCTTGAGTCTATTTGATGTGTGTTCCTTGTGCTGAACCCTGGGCACATTCACACAGACCAGGCTGAAGGAGCAGATGGAGCTGTCATAGTGAACACACTGCTCCAATACACTTTATGGTTTAGCTGCAGTCTGTTTGATGATGTTTATATTTATTTGTCCGTTTGCTTTTGGTCCCACACTGAAGCTACTTCAGTCCGAGGGAACTGGCTCATGTGTGTCTGAGACTCTGTCTCAGCACTTGTCAAAATAAATGTACATTTGATTCATATTAAAGTGTTTCTAAACTCAAACAGCCTGATCGGACACAGTGAGCTTCCTGTTTCCATCACATTCATGAAACCAGCCTGTTGCTTTAATGAGCCCAACCACCGCCATTTTGTGTGAAGCTCTGTGTCATGTGACCAACAACTGCCATTGTGTGACATGACTTTTGTGTGTGCAGGGCTCATGGCAGAAGACAACAGCTCAGGTAAAGACACTCACACACCAGGATAACCACTCTGCCACAGTAACATAGAGAGAACATGCACACTCCACTCAGATCAGGAGTCTAACCCACAACCTCCTGGTGAGAGGGAGCACACAGGATAACCACTCTGCCACAGTGTCTGTGTAATCCCTCAGTCGTCCAGGTGGGATCCAAAAACTCTATTGTGTCACAGGACAAACATTTTAGAGTGACATTTGGCGTCTCATCCCAGCGTCTTCTTCATTTTGGTCAGATTACTTCTTCAGTTATGTTTTATTCTGACTTTAAAAATGAGGAAATAGACAGGACTGTCCTCCTTCCATCTCCTGACAGTCTTTTCACTACAAACTGAATCAAAACAGATTATTCCTAAAATCTCAGAGCCCCTTCGGACCAAAGTAGACCCGCTGGAGGGCCAAGTTTGGCCCGGGGCCACTCTTTGGACACCCCTGCTCTAAAACTTTTGTCCAGTTGACAAAACTGAATTTTCGTTTGACTCTGGGCGGAACCTTACTGCTCAGGTAAAAGGGCGGGGCTTCACTGCTCAGGTAAAGGGGCGGGCCTCACTCTGTCTCTTGTCTGTTCAGGTCTCAGGCTGGTGGGAGGGGCCAGTCGCTGTGCTGGGACTGTGGAGCTGAGACACAGAGGAGAGTGGAGACGGGTGGGGCCCGATGCACTCTGGGTCCTGGAGCACACATCTGCTGTGTGCAGAGACCTGGACTGTGGCTCTGCTATTTATGGAGAAAAGAGAGAGGATTTTCCACAGAGTCCAGTGTGGGACGTCTCGTCTGTCTGTGTGAAGGAGAAGATAAAGAAGAAGAAGAAGTCTCCAGTGGGAGACTGTGTTGTTGGTTCATCCTCCTCTTCCTCTTACTTGGGTGTGGAGATGAAATGTTCAGGTAAAAGTCTGATCTCACATTTTTATGTTTCTCAGATGTTTTTTTTTCTATTGTTTCATTACACACAAAAATACACACATGTGCACAGACACACATATATATACACAAATACACAAACACACACATTTATACACATACACATTCAGATGCACACAAATACACTTACACAAAAACACTTAGACAACACACAGAAAGACACACTCACACATGCATACACACACAGACAACACACCTACAAATAAACAAACACACATATACAGACACACACACACACACATATATACAAACACACACAAAAACACACACACAAATAAACAAACACACATATACAGACACACACATATATATACACACACACATACACACCCCTACACACACAGACAACACACACATACGAACACGTACACACACTGACACACAAACAAACAAAAAACACACATACACGGGCACAAACACAAAAAATACAGAGAGATTCAATGTGTTTAATAACAAGTGAACCAGGACTAAACCAGAACTAAACCAGGACTAAAACAGGACTAAACCAGGACTAAACCAGAACTAAACCAGGACTAAAACAGGACTAAACTAGGATTAAACCAGGACTAAACCAGAACTAAACCAGGACTAAACCAGGACTAAACCAGAACTAAACCAAGGACTAAACCGGGATTAAACCAGGACTAAACCAGAACTAAACCGGGACTAAGCCAGAACTAAACCAGGACTAAACCAGGATTAAACCAGGACTAAACCAGAACTAAACCGGGACTAAACCAGAACTAAACCAGGACTAAACCAGGATTAAACCAGGACTAAACCAGGACTAAACCAGAACTAAACCAGGACTAAACCAGGACTGAACCAGGACTAAACCAGGACTAAACCAGAACTAAACCAGGACTAAACCAGGACTGAACCAGGACTAAACCAGGACTAAACCAGGACTGAACCAGGACTAAACCAGGACTAAAACAGGACTAAAACAGGACTAAACTAGGATTAAACCAGGACTAAACCAGAACTAAACCAGGACTAAACCAGGACTAAACCAGAACTAAACCAAGGACTAAACCAGGATTAAACCAGGACTAAACCAGAACTAAACCGGGAATAAGCCAGAACTAAACCAGGACTAAACCAGGATCAAACCAGGACTAAACCAGAACTAAACCGGGACTAAACCAGAACTAAACCAGGACTAAACCAGGATTAAACCAGGACTAAACCAGGACTAAACCAGAACTAAACCAGGACTAAACCAGGACTGAACCAGGACTAAACCAGGACTAAACCAGGACTGAACCAGGACTAAACCAGGACTAAACCAGAACTAAACCAGGACTAAACCAGGACTGAACCAGGACTAAACCAGGACTAAACCAGGACTGAACCAGGACTAAACCAGGACTAAACCAGAACTAAACCAGGACTGAACCAGGACTGAACCAGGACTAAACTAGGACTAAACCAGGACTGAACCAGGACTAAACCAGAACTAAACCAGGACTAAACCAGGACTAAACCAGGAATGAACCAGGCCTAAACCAGGACTGAACAAGGACTAAACCAGAACTAAACCAGGGCTAAACCAGGACTAAACCAGGATTAAACCAGGACTGAACCAGGACTAAACCAGAACTAAACCAGGACTAAACCAGGACTAATCCAGGACTGAACCAGAACTAAACGAGGACTAAACCAGAACTAAACCAGGACTAAACCAGGACTAAACCAGGACTAAACCGGAACTAAACCGGGACTAAACCAGGATTAAACCAGGACTAAACCAGAACTAAACCGGGACTAAACCAGAACTAAACCAGGACTAAACCAGGATTAAACCAGGTCTAAACCAGAACTAAACCGGGACTAAACCAGAACTAAACCAGGACTAAACCAGGATTAAACCAGGACTAAACCAGAACTAAACCAGGACTAAACCAGAACTAAACCAGAACTAAACCAGGACTAAACCAGGACTGAACCAGGACTGAAACAGGACTAAACCAGAACTAAACCAGGACTAAACCAGGACTAAACCAGGAATGAACCAGGCCTAAACCAGGACTGAACAAGGACTAAACCAGAACTAAACCAGGGCTAAACCAGGACTAAACCAGGATTAAACCAGGACTGAACCAGGACTAAACCAGAACTAAACCAGGACTAAACCAGGACTAAACCAGGACTGCCCCAAAACTAAACCAGGACTAAACCAGGACTAAACCAGGACAAAACCGGGACTAAACCGGGACTAAACCAGGACTAAACCAGGACTGAACCAGGACAGAACCAGGACTGAACCAGGACTGAACCCGGACTAAGACAGGACTGAACCTGGTCTGAACCAGGACTGAACCAGGACTAAACCAAAATCCTATTGGCTCAGAGTGATGATGTCACACATGTGTGTCCACAGACTCGGTGCGTCTGGTCTCGGGGCCCAGTCTGTGCTCAGGATCAGTGCAGATCTGGGACCAGTCCTGGACCTGGGTCTGTGAAGGGGCCTTGGACCAGCAGGGGGCAGAGGTGCTGTGCAGGGAGCTGGGCTGTGGGGCTCCTTCTCTCCTCCAGGGGGCGCTCTCTCCTCTGAAGCAGAAGTTCCAGTGTGAGGGCCATGAGTCTGCTCTGATGGACTGTCCCCGCTCCGGCTCAGAGACCTGCTCCTCTGGAGCCGCTGTCAACCTCACCTGCTCAGGTAAAGGGGCGGGGCCTCACTACTCATTTAAAGGGGCGGGGCTTCACTGCTCAGGTAAAGGGGCGGGGCTTCACTGCTCAGGCAAAGGGGCGGGGCTTCACTGCTCAGGCAAAGGGGCGGGGCTTCACTGCTCAGGTAAAGGGGCGGGGCTTCACTGCTCAGGCAAAGGGGCGGGGCTCACTCTGTCTCTTGTCTGTTCAGAGCCGCTCAGGCTGGTGGGAGGGGCCAGTCGCTGTGCTGGGACTGTGGAGGTGAGACACAGAGGAGAGTGGAGACGGGTGGTGTCCTATGGACCCTGGTCCCTGGAGGACATAGCTGCTGTGTGCAGAGACCTGGACTGTGGCTCTGCTGTTTTTGGAAAAATGAGAAAGGATTTTCCACAGAGTCCAGTGTGGAGGGTCAATTCTGACTGTGTGAAGAAGAAGAAGACGTCTGCAGTGAAAGAATGTGTCGTTGGTTCATCCTCTTCCTCTTCCTCGGGTCTGGATTTTAATTGTTCAGGTAAAAGTCTAATCTCACATTTTTATGTTTCTCAGATGTTTTTTTTCTAGTGTCTCTCATCACAAACACACACATACACACACACACACACACACACATACACACACACATACTCACATACATACACGTACACACACAAACACACACACTGACATACACAAAAATACACACATAAACTCTACTCTATAAAACTCTATGTAACTCTATGGGAGACTTAATATTTTTAAATAAATGTCCAAACTTCTGCTCCACAAATGTTGATCCTTCTCATTATTAGTTTGAGTTTGGCTCCTCAAACTGTCACATTAATCTTATGGTTTAAAGTCGTTTCATCTGAGCACGATCACGTCTTTGAGCTTGAATAATGGCTCCACTTTATGAAGATATTGGGAAAAAATCATTTGACTTTTGTTTATTTAAACTGACAGAGAAGACGAGGAACTTAGGGCCAGTTTTATAAAAAAATAAAAATAAAAAAAAGCCTAATATCTCACTGCATGTTCTCTCTCACTCCAGATCCTCCCTCTCCTCCTCCCTCCTCTCCCTCTGTGTGGATGCTGTGGCTAGTGCGCCCTCTGCTGGTGTCCAGTCCGTACGCCGTGTGCACTGTGCTGCTGGTGCTGATCTACAGGGGGCAGCGTCGCACAGGTAACCCCACAGTCTGAGATGTTCTGACCTAAACTAAAGAATGAACCCACACCAGGTCCTCCAGGTCCTCCAAGCGCTGGGACAACAGCCTTTTTGGTGCAGTTTTTGGATCTCCACTGAGGGGAGGAGCCTGTGTTCTGCTCACATCATCTACATTTATCAGGGAATAGAAACACATTTGTCACCATGGGGATTCTTGCACGTTTTTTGGCAACTTTTCTCTGACACTTTTGAGGCACAAACAGTGAACAGCTCCCCCAGAGTGTGACGTATCCTCTACTATCAGCCAATAGCACATCTGGAAATATTCTCGTGCTGACTCAAGCCCCGCCCACCTGCTCTTCAGCTTTTGGTTCTGGTTGAGTGAAATATATTGTACTTATATATGTAATTCTCCTCCCTGGATGTTAAACTTTGTTAGACAGACACACTGGGCCCAGCGCCTCATCTTAAAGACACATGACACTACAACATATTTACATCTTTATTTTACATTTCACTCATCGTTACTGTTATGATGCTCTAACCTCCATTTTACACTAGAGCAGCCGTCAGAAACCAGCATCTATCAGAGGCTAACACACAGGCTAACGCACAGGCTAACACACATGCTAACACACAGGCTAACACACATGCTAACACACAGGCTAACACACAGGTTAACACACAGGCTAACACACAGGCTAACACACAGGCTAAGACACAGGCTAACACACAGGCTAACGCACAGGCTAATGCAGAGGCTAACACACAGGCTAACACACAGGCTAATAGACAGGCTGACACACAGGCTAAGACACAGGCTAACGCACAGGCTAACACACAGGCTAACACACAGTCTAACGCACAGGCTAACACACAGGCTAATGCACAGGCTAAAGCACAGGCTAACACACAGGCTAAGAACAGGTTAATGCACAGGCTAACACATAGGCTAACACACGGGCTAAGACACAGGCTAACGCACGGGCTAACACACAGTCTAACACACAGGCTAAATCAAAGGCTAACACACGGGATAACACACAGGTTAATGCAGAGGCTAAATCAAAGGCTAACACACAGGCTAACACACAGGCTAACGCACAGGCTAATGCACAGGCTAACACACAGGCTAACACATTTTGAATTTGTAAGTACAGAGCAGGGGGCGGGGATAGGGGGTAGGTGAAAACAGACTCTACTGAGCACTCAAGCCTCAGTTGCTGGATAAAAGAGGTATTACACAGACACAGGTTTCAGGTCACTGGGGGGCAGTGTGGAGCAGAGAGGGGCTGTGGGAGGGCATCTGAACACAACCCCAGTTTGGGCTAATTGTTTGTCTTGACTCCGCCCACAGGAAGTGCACATGTCGTTTCCATGGAGACGGGCCAGCAGGAGGAGGAGTATGATGACATCGCCGCTGAGGTCACCACCGAGCACAGCTTCTGAGCCAATCACAGCTCTGCTTTCATCTTTCAAATGAGTCTGACATTTCAGTTAAAACAAAAAAATATATATGTGAATAAAATATAGTGTTAAGATTCACTTTATTTGTAATGATTTAAATGTCCTGCATCTGCTTGTTTCCACATATTTTAATAAAATGTGACTTATGAGCCACTCTTGAGTTCTGTCTATATCTAATTATAAAGCCTTTTATTACCCAATAATCAGGAAGTGCATTGTTCGCATGCTAACTCGCCTGCTCTCAAGTAGGGATGGGATGATATTAAAATGTAGACTTACGATTATTGTGGCCAAATTAATCACAATTACAATCACAATCTGCTGCAGGAAAGTATTCCAAATGTGAAATCTGCTCCATCACTTTTTTGCCTTTCTTTTGTTGTTTTCATGCATAATAAACTCCTGACAGCACCAACTTTGTTACTCAGGGCTAAACAAACGTGTTAGCTTCTGATTAACACCAGTGTTGGCCAATAAGGTGGGGGTTGCGGGTTACTGGAGCCCCAGACAGTGAATCAGTGCTACAGATGACTGGAAGTTTACTTCTCTCCCCCTTGTAGAATCAACCATTTACATTACACAAGTTTAGTGATGTTTTCCCCTTACAGCCAATGAGCAGTGGAACATGACGATGTATGATATGGTTTTCCGTAAATACGTGTGCGGAAAAGAAGCTGGATGGATGCAGAGATCTGCGTATTGGGTACATAATTTTACACACTGTTGTTTTGCAGCAGTTTTGCGTTCTAAACATGACAAAACATGTTTGCACAAATTAAACTAAAGGCATGTCGGACCTGGAGCAGTTTGTGGCAAAGAGTGAAGATTCCACCGTGGACTCAGGAGTAGAGGACCTTATGTTTTGGACTGGATGCTGTTCCTGATCGGTCAGTGTGGTTTATTCTGCTGGTGACATAATTGTAGGTAAAATATATTGTGTGTAATCTTTAGCATGGCTTCTGTGCATGTTTGTGTTTTTCCTTAGACACATGGGGGATGTTGACATGTCAGATGTGCTCATTGGCTGTTGCGGTTGTTGAAGCATCATCATCTTGTGTACATCAACCCGGGCAGTGACAAGACACACAGGGCAGAAGTGCAGGAAGTGACATGTCAAAACTCCAGTGAAATGTTTAAACCACAATATCCCCCTGTGCTTCCAGCAACAAAGAGACTGTTATAATGACTGTCACAGAGAAGACCAGACAAAATCAAGTACATTGTGTTTTCTTTCTGTGTGTACCAGAGTGTTTAAATGCTCAGCAGACAAACTCACAGTGATTCTGACACCTGTGGGTAAAACTATAAGGTGTTACCTTTACAAAGACCTCAAACTTCTGTATTTACTACTGAGGATTTAATAATGGTGATCTTTTTAATTTGGAGAGGTCAGAACAAAGGGACTTTCACCAAAATGACACAAAATTGTAAAGGGTTAAAAACGTGAACATAACTTTTTGTGCGAATATATTTGATAAGTTGTGAGAAGCTTCAACATTTGTGCATCAGATGTTTGGAGATTTCTTTCAAAAACACAAGTGAGTGAGGTGTCAGACCTGACTAAAGCAATGGGGCTAATGTGATCTGTGTTTAACAAACACTCAGAGGGGAAAAGCACTCTCACCGAGCAGACACTGAACACCACTTTTTTTTCCTTTAAACAAAAATACAATGACACAAAACCTATCCAAATGTTTTATGGAGCTGTTACTTAAGTCACAGCACATGAACTTTGTGTCAATACAAATTTAAACAGTATGAGACTTTCTGGGCCAAATAGACCTGTAAATATGTCTTATTACATCAGTCTTAAGATTTTCCAAAACATCTTGCCTACTTTTTGCTAGATTTTTAATTTTTGGTGTAGTTTATACTTTTACTTCCTTGTTCCATAACTGTTACCTAGCAACCACAAAGTAAACAAGGATTAAACAGGCTCTGTGCACAGCAGGACGCTAGCTAGCTCACTGTATCTCAAAGCTAACAATAAAAACAAGACTACCCAGTTATTTTATATGTAGAATACTTTGTGTTGTTGTTTTAATATTTATTATGCCTCTGACTTGGGAAAAAAACCTCATAAAGATAAAACTGGACAGGAAGTACTGACGCTAACAGTGAGGTAGAGGGCGTGGTTTTGCACAGAGCCTATTGTCTAAATGACACAATAGTTACGATTATACTAAAACAAATAAATTACATAACCTCTATGCAGTGAAGGTTTAAGGTGTAAGAAAAATGTCTTTCTTGTACCTAAACTGTCTTTGTTTTTTGGATGGACTTTTATGTGTTGATGACGTAACAACTCAGTGCTACTTCCTGTATTTTTGTACTTTTTTCTCAACTTTTCTTCCAAAACTGCCACATAACTGATGTAAAACGCTGATAAATATTTAGCACAGGTTTTATATACAAACTAAGTCAGATTCAGAAACACATGAAACCCTTTAAACTATAGGGATTCTTGTGATGTTAATCCGACTCTACTGGACAGTCCCTGAATGAAAACGTTCTCTGTTTTGTCTCATTCAGAATGAAGTGGATTGTAGTGGACTTTTTGAAGAGCTGGACACAGATGGGGACAGCAGTGTGACCTTCACTCTGCTCATTTATAAATGTTAATCTGGAGAATATATTAAACACATGTTAGATTGTGCTGCTGTTTCTGTTGTTTGAAATGCTTTCATACACCAGTGTGTACACACACACACACACACACAGGGGGCGAGGGGGTTAAGTGTGCTGCCCGAGGACACAACCACAGCATTCACCTGTGGGAGCTGGAATCACAACCAAGGATATTTATGTTGAGAGCTGGACTAGAACCACCAACCTTCAGATCAGAGGATAAACAATCACAAAATAACTCCATGATGAACGCAGTGTCATTATTCGTAGGTTATATAATTGACAATGATGTAGTATAAGGCCTTGTTTTTAGATATATTTATATTTACAAAGGCACACTGTGTAACTTTACAGGTGGAGGGTCTGCCACCCAGTTGTCTCCATGGAGATGTTAATTTATTTCCAGGAAAGTAGGCTTAACCAAAAAGAGGGAGTATTCTGCAAAAATCATTTTTTGTATCTTTCTACCAAGTTATAATGGTGTTTCCTCATCAAAAACACGTCTGAAGAGGTTTTATGTGTCATCCATGCACGTTTGAGTAATCTAGAGATCTCTCCAGGGCCCTATTTAAACCCTCCTCACATTTAGCTGTAAGATCCTGTCCAAAGCTCTGCCCACAAGCCTACATCACCCATGTACGAGGCTCCGCCCACAAGCCTACATCACCCATGCTCCACACGATAATCCTCCATAAATAAACAAAAACATGACACAAACTGTGCACTATGACAAACCTGATGTGATGTGCAGTAGTTTCATTCGTGGGATGCAGCTGATTGTGTTGTGATCGTGCTCTGAAGGGGGAGCGACTTAGCAAACATGTTAATCCGTTGTTTTGTGTGAGGACTGATCTAAATATGTCCTGTGTTAGAGTTAATAGTTGTTCAGTAACAGCAGCTCCTTCACACAATGATGTCACCAACAGGATGAATGGAGGAGGATCCTGTTCGTGACGCCATTCTGACATTTTACTCAGTTCTAACACGACTTCAGACTGAACACAACAGAACAGCAGGTTTCAGAACATTCTAAAGGACAAGGGCTTCACAGAGATGGACATGAGCACAGGGGCAAACAACTATTCAAAACTATATACTGTGTCTTTTCAGTGGTCAAAAGTCCTCAAAATGGCTCCTGTATTAATAAAGTGAAACAATAATGTCCCATTGAGAGGGGCACATGTAAAATGGACATGGACACATATATTGGACTCATGGACTTTGTCTCTAACTGATCAGGTACAACATTTGTGTATTTGTCTTTTGAATAATCCTTTTAAGACAGAACATGTGAAAGAAACAGCAGTTCTAGTACTGATGGTTTTCACACTTTAGAATGTGAAGATCTTATACTCTTAGATTTAAGCTCAAATGTTCAGATATTATTTAATGAAGATATGATTTGTTATTTCAGAACAGTAGGACAGTGTGAAAACACATGATAATGACTCTGTGACAGCCACACCCTCTGCAGCTACAGGCCTTTACCTGTGAACACTGTGACCTTTGACCTCACACACCACACATTTTTACTACACTATTATTTCAAACACACATTTTGTCTGAGTTAATCTTCAGTTTTTTACACTTTATTTTTGCATTAACATTTTCATTTTTTCACATTTTTAGGAACTTTTTCTAAAATAAATATTGTTTTATCTTTTTAGTCACCTCTTCACTCTCCCGTTTTTGTTCTACTGCTGCTTCTACATCTTGACCTGCCATCGCCCTAAACATTTGCATTTGACCCAGAGTGAACGGTGCTCTCCACTCCGCTCTCCGGTCTCTGCTTTCTTGCGCCACAGCGTTCACGTACTCCGCACACTCTGGGTCTGGTGCTGCTCCCTCCATACGCCGTTGAGTAGCTTTTTGTTAGCAAATCTTTTTTGTTTGGCCTGGTTGGTCCGGACGTCTTGTTTTCGTAGGGAAAGTTTATGGGTTGTGTTTTTTGGTAGGGTAAGGACAGCGGTGCGCTGGCTGCTCCTACGGCTCTGTATAGGGTTGGCCTGTCCAGTGCGTCGTCCTTATTTTATGTTGGCCGGCTCACCATGGTCCCTTTCCTTTGTTTTTTGTTTCTTTTTGGTTGGGCACGGGGTTTTGGGCAAGGTTTTGTTTTTTATCCGTCTTTTCATTTTTGACAGAAACTGAAACAACATGAAAATAAACACCTGTTTGAACACTTATCCTTGTTTCCTGTGTCCTTCCATAAATATATTTGATTCCCTTGGGTCGTAACAACCACCGACTTCCACAAACATCTGAAATAATAAAACAATATATGGAAGATCTGGGCCTTGGCGATGGCGGCTACAAAAGTCCAAGAGTGCTCCTTCCGCCCCGTCACAAATCACACACACGTAGAGACTTTTTATCATCAGTGATTCAATTTGATCAAATATTTACAACACACCCCATCCTCATTAGTGATCACGCCCCAGTAACATTTACATGGAACCAGATTCTTCCACAGCGAAAGAATAAAACATCCACCAGAGGGCGCTTTAATACTTCCCTTCTCAATGATCCAACACGTCACCTGTAGAAATGAATAACATATTTAAAGTCTTTTATATTAAATGATACGCTTCAGAAACACCCCGGAACAATCAAATATAAATCCATTCCTGAACAACACTGAACTTCCAAAAATCACAGAGGAACAACAGGAAAATCTAGAATCATCAATAACAGATTCAGAGCTTCAATCTGCCCTGAAATCAACAGCAAACAATGAAGCACCTGGACCAGACCCTGCTGAGTTCTACAAACACTTCTGGACCATTCTCCACTTTTTCAAAGACTCATACTTGAAATAAAAGAAAAATCAAAATGACCAAACCACATGAACACTGCACTAATTTCCCTCCTTAAACCAAGACTCAACTTTGCCATCCAGTTATCGCCTGTTTCTCTTATTAATGTGGACTTAAAAATAGTTTCTGAAGCAGTGTTTTTGTCCAATCAGAAGGATAAGGAGACACAGTGGTGTAGACCGTAGTAATTAGTACATGTGGTCTTTTATCAACCTTTGTTCAACTTGGAGAAGTCGACCGGAGCCACACCAAACAAACTAAACCATGAACTCATATAAAACCATAACAAGTTTGAGTCTTATCCTGTTTTCAGTCACAAATAAAAGACAAAAGTTCAAACACAAACTGTGTGCTGTAAGAATCCCTCTAGTTTAACCTGAGACAGGTCAGAATTCTCAGGTGGAGTTCTCTGTGTGACTGACTGCAGATGTGTGGACCTGGTTTATGGTTCATGTCTCTGTCGTTACTAAATGGCTGATTTGTAATGAGTCTCAAAAGAACTGTGCTGCCCCCTTCTGGAGCACAAATGTTCTGCAGTGGTAAAAATGAGGTTGTGGTGATTTTAATGTGATAATTCATAATGTGTTTGCAGTGTCACTTTGCACCTCTAGATGGCAGCGTGCTCTTCCTCTTCATCCCTTTGGAACAGACAAAAGATTGTTCCTCTTGGTCTTCTTCATTTTGTTGGTAAACTGGTGAACTTTGAATGGCTAGGACTAAACCAGGTCTAAACTAGGTCTAAACCAAGACTAAAGCAGGACTAAACCAGCACTACACCAGAACTAAACTAGACCTAAACCAGGACTGAACCAGGACAAAACCAGGTCTAAACTAGGTCTAAACCAGGACTAAAGCAGGACTGAACCAGGACTAAAGCAGGACTAAAGCAGGACTAAACCAGGACTAAACCAGGTCTAAACCCGGCTTAAACCAAGACTAAAGCAGAACTACACCAGCACTACACCAGAACTAAACTAGACCTAAACCAGGACTGAACCAGGACAAAACCAGGACTAAACCAGGACTAAACCAGGACTAAAACAGGACTGAACCAGGACTAAACCAGAACTAAACCAGACCTAAACCAGGACTAAACCAGGACTAAACCAGGACTAAAACAGGACTAAAACAGGATTAAACCAGGACTGAACCAGGACTGAACCAGGACTAAACCAGGACTAAAGCAGGACTAAACCAGGACTAAAACAGGACTAAAGCAGGACTAAAGCAGGACTAAAGCAGGACTAAAACAGGACTAAAGCAGGACTAAAGCAGGACTAAAACAGGACTAAACCAGGACTAAACCAGGACTCTGGCGTGTCCATTTGCAGACACAGTTCAAATGTGTAGACCCAGAGCCCACTCAAGACTAAGGGACAGAGGGGGGCTCATCCAGGACAGGGATCATCCCGGTGAGGGAAGGGGAGGATCTGGTCAGTTATCACCGGGCAGTCAGCGGGAGGGCATCTGAAACAGTTGACAGGGTACAACTTGTGAACAGCAATGAAGAGATTCCAGGTGAAGTGCAGTAGAATGTTCTATTTCACGTTCCAACCTTGTTAATAACTTCTTATGTCATTTTATCTTCAGATGGTGTTAATAAGTCATTATCTAATCTGTGGAGTGTGCTCTTTGTGACCCAGGTCTTTATAAATCAGATCTAATTCAAAGACTTCTGTTTACTGTTTGTTTGATGGAACGTCATTTTATGTTTTTGTAATTTCTTCTCAAAGGGAACATTTCATTGTACAGTTGTATTTCATACATTTTTAGCTCTTTTGGCATTTGGAAGTGTCTTTATGACAAAATGACATGAGATGAACCATGTGAGCAGTGGGCGGGGCTAAACAGTATGATGTCATTCTGTAGGACTCTGGACCGAGCATGGATCGTAGGCCATGTCTCAATTCGCCAAATGCACCGATTGAAGGTACCTTTCGAAGTACTCCTCATAGTATAGTTTGAAGGTTCCAGATGAGAATGTGTCCTCCTCAGTGTAGCCTCCATCTTGCTGAAATGGGACAGGCCCACACCACGGACCGCACACCGCTGTCTTTGAGCGTACGATATGTAGCTTACGTTACGCCTACTAACTGTGACGGCTGGTGACTAATTAGATATACGCCGTTGATGCATGAGCAAAGATGTAAAATGGACATTAAATTAATGATATTTTTATTTTCATTGTTCATAATTTAATAGAAGAGTCAAGGTGTCATTGTTGCGTTCAGTTCTTTTTAGATTGAATGAAGTAAATAATTAATGTCTTCTGTGGAATATCAGTAGATAAATCTAAGGTTCCAGGTGATTGTTTTCCCATTTGTAGCTACTTCATAACTTTAACCAAATATACCTTCTTAATACGCTATAACAGACACAGAGGTAACAATATAATTTTTACATTCATAGTTTATAACCAGGTTATAAACCATCGTCCACAGGGTCACTGGGGAGGTGGTGGCGTCACAAAATCATCCATCTCCCTACCAATGATGACTTTGAGGCAGTGACCCTTGGGTTTGCACGGCTGGCGAGGCACAGGGCCTTTAGGAGAGCAGCTGGGGCAATAGATGGCTGCCATGTAAGAATCAGGCCACCCAGTGGCCCTGAAGGTCAGAGCTACAGAAACAGGAAACTGTTTCCCAGTATCATCCTTCAGGCTGTGACCATCAGGGCCGCTTCATAGACACCTACGTGGGGTGGCCTGGTTCTGTTCATGATGCCAGAGTGCTTCGATACAGTCCTCTGTACCAGAGAGCGTACTCTCTGATTGGTTGACGCTGCGCAGCGAACGCCAAAAAGTTCCGCTTTTGATGTGCGCCTTGAGCGTCCAGGCGTCATACGCACTGCGTCAACGCCAGATTCAGGCCACTCTGACACTTGAAGACACACTGCAAAAACGCGCCACAAAACAGATGTACCAAAGTTCAGAAATAAATCAATGAATGAGTCGAGAAGAAAGTATGAAGAAATAATTTAAAGTAATTAGCAACTCTCCAATCTGTCCAATAGGGGGAGTTGGTACACAGGAAGGATTTATAAAATAGAGGGTGAGGAACCAGATGTTCCACTCACGAGCAGTGTTGGGCATCTTACTTCAAAAATGTAATTAGTTATAGTTACAAGTTACTTCTCCCAAAAAGTAACTGAGTTAGTAACTCAGTTACTTTTTGGGAGAAGTAACTAGTTATGAGGCAAAGTAACTACTCCGTGTTACTTTACTCCATGTTACTTATTATGTTAAAACAATAAAAACACAACAGATGTGAACCTTTAACATTTATTTTACTTTAACAGACTGTAATTATTTTGCATTTAATTCCAAGTAAATTATAGAATTTATCAAAAATAAAAAAATATAAAACATTTCATTTGAAGTGCAAATAAATCAACATGTCAAAGAATTTCAGTCAACTGTACTTCAAGTATTTTGTTCATTAAAATAAACAGTAACAATAAAGTGCTTTCATTAAAATACTGAAAAGATTCATTACCATGTTTTGCAAAACTAAGGCATTCAAATGTAAATCATGTAAAATAAGACAAAACCTTTAACCTTCTCTGGCCACACACTGTGATTCTCTGTCCAGTATTCAAATATTAATCACCTCTGATCTGAGCCTGTTCCTCTTTGGAGAGAACACAGTCACGTTTCTGATCAAAACACAACTCGCACCTAATCTGCTGTGAATGCCCGTGTGGACAGGACATCATTTCCCATCATGCATTACGCGTTTGTAGTCCATGCAGGCGGCCGCAGTCGGTGGAGAGCTATTGCGCTCAAAAACTTCCCGTTACCGGCGCATACGTCAGAGCAAGTCGGTGGCATCTTGGACACAAAACTAACCGGCATGCACCGCGCACCGATCGACGGCGTCGTATCTGCGCCCGCCTCATCTCAAACAAACCTTTTATCTCTGAGACTCTGATGAAGAGCAGAGTGAAATCAATTAAAAGTAACGCGCCACATTTTATTGTCAGTAACGGTAACTGCGTTACGACGCTGGGAAAAGTAATTAGTTAGATTACTCTGTTACTGAAAAAGTAAAGCAGTTAGTAACACCGTTATAGTTTAACGCCGTTACTCCCAACACTTCTCACGAGTCTCACGAGTCCCCCCATGAGAAAGTAATCCCAAATGTAACCTCAAAACCCCAAAAGGAGAAGGTCAGAGCTGTGTATTTAAACCACAAAACCTCCCCAAAGCTTTTCACGAGCTCCTCAGAGCAACAAACGGCAAATGAACGAACACTGATGGACCACTGGAGCGGGACTTGGTTTGGAGCCTGAGTCTAGACCAGGTTGTACTCCTTCAGGTTGAGCTGCAGGATGGTGTCTTTGACCGCGGCGAACACAAAGCGGATGTTTTCGGTGTATGTGGCGCAGGTGAAGTGGGAGTAGATGATTTTGTCACTGTCTGGGTTTAGGTCCACAAACATCTTCAGGATAAACTCCTGCGCAGCCTGGGCGTCTGAGGGCCTGAAGAGGAACAACATTGAAGTGCACAAGTCAGGGTTTCATGGCTTTGGAACTGTCATTTATACATCATTTTATAGAGTTTTACATCAGTTAAATGGAAAAGGAAGCAGCTCTAAAAATGAATCTGTTGAATGAATCCAAGACATTAATACACAAAATCCCAAAATGTAGGCTCATTTTGTGAGTTTTAACTTGTATTTAAGAAACTGAAGGCGTTGTCAATTATTAAAAACATAAATATGTACTGAGATAATGTCACTATAGTAGAACTTAACAGCCACATCACATCACAGTCTTTTCACATTTCACTGAACAACTCAAACAAACTCTCCTCGCTTTTCAACACAGAGCATAGACCCAGTTTATGAGTCGTTTCTGTGAGGCTACGGAGCGCGCTCAGTCCGTACCGTCGTACTCGGGGAAGTAGTCCACCAGGTGTGAGGACATGATCTTCTCCTCCAGCAGGTCCTTCTTGTTCAGGGACAGGATCACGGAGGAGTTCTGGAACCAGGGGACGTGATAAAGGTCCTGAATAGAGCTTTACTCTCCTCCACATACACACACAGACACACCCCGACACAGACACCCCACACACACAAACACATGCACCCCCCCCCCCCCCCCCCCCACACACACACACACCCCCACACAGACACACACACACACATACACACTGAGAGACACTATATAAACTGTAAACATGCACATTTCAGGACTCTCTTCTTTTCCGTAGAGTCCGTTGCTTCATTGTTCACTTTACCAGTGTGATATTCATTAAACCTTCTGAGGTTATGTTTCAGACTCTTGCTCGTCTTTGACACTTACACCTGAAACATACGTTCTTCCAAGTCCATGACAGAGGGAACAGTTCTGTTTTGGGCTCAGTGTTTATACTGAGCTCCATCTCTTTGCACCAGTGGGACTTTTGTAGTTATTCTGCAGTTTGATCAGATTTGAATTAAGAACTTCTACGACTCGTTATAGATCCAAACTAATTACTAAAGTGTTGCATCTTTGTCACAGTTTGTGTTTTTGAACATTATTGCACATTTACAGGAGGTTTTGGGGGATGATCCTCAGACAATCCTACACCACATGACCAGTCACACCCTCATCCAGGTTTGTACTGTGTGTTTTTCAATTCAGGATCAATCCACTTTAGTGTGTTTGTATGAGAGATATAGACTATGATACTGATGTTGGCACGACCTTTAATATTAGTATCAGCAGCAGCAGAAACAACTCTGACCACAAGAGCAGAAGTGAATGGTGAAAAAAGACTAAACAGGATGTAAATATTACCACACATTCAAAGACAATGAAATGTAGGCACGAAGACAAATGAGGAAACCACAAGTTTTACTGCCATTTTCAGTCCTGGTTCAGTCCTGGTTCAGTCCTGGTTTAGTCCTGGTTTAGTCCTGGTTTAGTCCTGGTTTAGTCCTGGTTTAGTCCTGGTTTAGTCCTGGTTTAGTCCTGGTTTAGTCCTGGTTCAGTCCTGGTTCAGTCCTGGTTTAGTCCTGGTTCAGTCCTGATGATGGCCCTCGGAGCACTGGTCCTGGTCTGGTCTTTGTTCTTTTTAAGTAAGTAACACTGTTTTCTGTGAGATGCTGCTTCAGGTGCTGTTGTGTTATTTGTGAATATGAGTCTTTGATGGACGAGCGTGTGAACAACTCAAAATAAGTCACATCTTCTTTTAGATTTAAATGTTGAAATGGTCTTTACCCTTTGACCTCTGCTGTGGCTTTCCCTGACGCTGAGGAGCAGAGACTTCATCATGAAGCTCAGTGAGAGAAGGTCAAGGGTTTGCAGTTGTTCAGATGGAATGTACATGCTGATTTTCTTTGTTCAAAACTGTCCCAGAGGCTCCACTTTTTAAGGAGACTGAGGCTGTTTGAGCCCAAAATCCTGATCTGTTTTTCTAAAGCTGTTTTGGAGAGTCTTATACACACAGTGTGGCACAGCCTCAGGTCTTTGTCTAATGTAAAACCAAACTTAAAAACTGGTAAATAAAACCATGAAGGTGACTGACAGGAAAGAGTTTCCTTCTGTTCAGGACATTTGTCTAAACTCTGAGCTCAGATGAACTGTCAGAACCCCTCTCACCTGTTGTGTGGTGAATATGAAACTGTTCCTTCAGGTGTTTGGAGCACATCACTTTAAGAGTAACACAAATAAACTCTCATTTGTCACTTCTGTTTCCCTCTTGAACAAATGTGCCCAACAGAGGCTTAAGTCCCTTTAATCTCCAGTGAGCTTCAGGATCTGTGAGTTGAATGTGTCGACTGTGGTTTTATTCATGATATTTGTGAAATGAGGCTGGTGCAGTGACACTTTATGGCTGTGCAGACACAAAATGGACACGTATTTGTCTTCTTCTTTTTGATGAGCTCTGACTGTCCCCGACTGTGATGTGTGAGTGAAACTGTGTTTAAGCTGCGGCACAAGACAAATGTCCCCTTGAACATAAGAACGTTTATCTTCATCTAAAAGAAGGACTAAAGGAGGACTAAAACAGGACTAAAACAGGACTAATGCAGGACTAAAACAGGACTAAAGCAGGACTAAAGCAGGACTAAAACAGGACTAAAGCAGGACTAAAACAGGACTAAAACAAGACTAAAGCAGGACTAAAACAGGACTATAGCGGGACTAAAAAAGGACTAAAGCAGGACTAAAACAAGACAAAAACAGGACTAAAACAGGACTAAAAAAGGACTAAAACAGGACTAAAACAGGACTAAAACAGAACAAAAAAAGGACAAAAACAGGACTAAAACAGGACTAAAGCAGGACAAAAACAGGACAAAAACAGGACTAAAACAGGACTAAAACAGGACTAAAACAGGACTAAAACAGGACTAAAACAGGACAAAAACAGGACAAAAACAGGACTAAAGCAGGACTAAAACAAGACTAAAGCAGGACTAAAACAGGACAAAAACAGGACAAAAACAGGACTACAACAGGACTAAAACAGGACTAAAGGAGGACTAAAACAGGACTAAAACATTACTAAAACAGGACTAAAGCAGGACTAAAACAGGACAAAAACAGGACTAAAACAGGACTAAAACAGGACTAAAACAGGACAAAAACAGGACTAAAACAGGACTAAAAAGGGACTAAAGCTGGACTAAAACAGGACTAAAGCAGAACTAAAACAGGACTAAAGCAGGACTAAAACAGGACTAAAACAGGACAAAAACAGGAAAAAAAGAAGGACTAAAAGAAGGGCTAAAAGAGGACTAAAACAGGACTAAAAGAGGAATAAAACAAGACTTAAGCAGGACTAATGCAGGACAAATACAATACTTAAGCAGGACTAAAACAGGACTAAAGCAGGACTAAAACAGGACTTAAGCAGGGCTAAAACAGGACTAAAGCAGGACTAAAACAGGACTATAGCAGGACTAAAGCAGGACTAAAACAGGATTAAAGCAAGACTAAAGAAGGACTAAAACAGGACTAAAGCAGGACTAAAACAGGACTAAAGCAGGACTAAAACAGGACTAAAGCAGGACTAAAACAGGACTAAAGCAGGACTAAAACAGGACTAAAACAGGACTAAAACAGGACTAAAACAGGACTAAAGCAGGACTAAAACAGGACTAAAACAGGACTAAAACAGGACTAAAACAGGACTAAAAAAGGACTAAAGCAGGACTAAAGCAGGACTAAAACAGGACTAAAGCAGGACTAAAACAGGACTAAAACAGGACTAAAGCAGGACTAAAACAGGACAAAAGCAGGACTAAAACAGGACTAAAGCAGGACTAAAACAGGACTAAAACAGGACTAAAGCAGGACTAAAAAAGGACTAAAGCAGGACTAAAACAGGACTAAAGCAGGACTAAAACAGGACTAAAGCAGGACTAAAACAGGACTAAAACAGGACTAAAGCAGGACTAAAACAGGACTAAAGCAGGACTAAAGCAGGACTAAAACAGGACTAAAGCAGGACTAAAACAGGACTAAAGCAGGACTAAAACAGGACTAAAACAGGACTAAAGCAGGACTAAAACAGGACTAAAAAAGGACTAGAGCAGGACTAAAACAGGACTAAAGCAGGACTAAAACAGTACTAAAACAGGACTAAAGCAGGACTAAAACAGGACTAAAAAAAGGACAAATGCAGGACTAAAACAGGACTAAAGCAGGACTAAAACAGGACTAAAACAGGACTAAAGCAGGACTAAAGCAGGACTAAAACAGTACTAAAACAGGTCTAAAGCAGGACTAAAACAGGACTAAAGCAGGACTAAAGCAGGACTAAAACAGGACTAAAGCAGGACTAAAGCAGGACTAAAACAGGACTAAAGTGGGACTAAAACAGGAATATAGCAAGACTAAAAAAGGACTAAAGCAGGACTAAAGCAGGACTAAAGCAGGACTAAAACAGGACTAAAGCAGGACTAAAGCAGGAGTAAAACAGGACTAAAACAGGACTAAAACAGGACTAAAAATGACTAAAGCAGGACTAAAGATGGACTAAGACAGAACTAAAAAAGGACTAAAGCAGGACTAAAACAGGACTAAAGCAGGACTAAAACAGGACTAAAACAGGACTAAAACAGGACTAAAGCAGGACTAAAACAGGACTAAAAAAGGACTAAAGCAGGACTAAAACAGGACTAAAGCAGGACTAAAACAGGACTAAAACAGGACTAAAGCAGAACTAAAACAGGACTAAAACAGGACTAAAAAAGGACAAAAGCAGGACTAAAACAGGACTAAAGCAGGACTAAAACAGGACTAAAACAGGACAAAAGCAGGACTAAAGCAAGACTAAAACAGGACTAAAACAGGACCAAAACAGGACTAAAAAAGGACTAAAGCAGGACTAAAACAGGACTAAAACAGGACTAAAGCATGACTAAAACAGGACTAAAGCAGGACTAAAACAGGACTAAAACAGGACTAAAGCAGGACTAAAACAGGACTAAAGCAGGACTAAAGCAGGACTAAAACAGGACTAAAGCAGGACTAAAACAGGACTAAAGCAGGACTAAAACAGGACTAAAACAGGACTAAAGCAGGACTAAAACAGGACTAAAGCAGGACTAAAACAGGACTAAAAAAGGACTAAAGCAGGACTAAAACAGGACTAAAGCAGGACTAAAACAGGACTAAAAATGGACTAAACCAGGACTAAAGCAGGACTAAAACAGGACTAAAACAGGACTAAAACAGGACTAAAGCAGGACTAAAACAGGACTAAAAAAGGACTAAAGCAGGACTAAAATAGGACTAAAACATGACTAAAGCAGGACTAAAACAGGACTAAAACAGAACTAAAACAGGACTAAAACAGGACTAAAGCAGGACTAAAGCAGGACTAAAACAGGACTAAAAATGGACTAAAGCAGGACTAAAGCAGGACTAAAACAGGACTAAAACAGGACTAAAACAGGACTAAAGCAGGACTAAAACAGGACTAAAAAAGGACTAAAGCAGGACTAAAATAGGACTAAAACAGAACTAAAACAGGACTAAAACAGGACTAAAGCAGGACTAAAGCAGGACTAAAGCAGGACTAAAACAGGACTAAAAATTGACTAAAGCAGGACTAAAGCAGGACTAAAACAGGACTAAAACAGGACTAAAACAGGACTAAAGCAGGACTAAAACAGGACTAAAACATGACTAAAGCAGGACTAAAACAGGACTAAAACAGAACTAAAACAGGACTAAAACAGGACTAAAGCAGGACTAAAGCAGGACTAAAAAAGGACTAAAACAGGACTAAAACAGAACTAAAAAAGGACTAAAGCAGGACTAAAACAGGACTAAAACAGGACTAAAGATGGACTAAAACAGGACTAAAGCAGGACTAAAAAAAGGACTAAAGCAGGACTAAAGCGGGACTAAAAAAGGACTAAACCAGGACTAAAGCATGACTAAAACAGGACTAAAGCAGGACTAAAACAGGACTAAAACAGGACTAAAAAAGGACTAAAGCAGGCCTAAAACAGGACTAAAACAGGACTAAAGCAGGACTAAAGCAGGACTAAAAAAGGACTAAAGCAGGACTAAAGCAGGACTAAAAAAGGACTAAAACAGGACTAAAAAGGACTAAAGCAGGCCTAAAACAGGACTAAAACAGGACTAAAGATGGACTAAAGCAGGACTAAAACGGGAATAAACAAGGACTAAAACAGGACTAAAACAGAACTAAAACAGGACTAAAAAAGGACTAAAGCAGGACTAAAGCAGGACTAAAAAAGGACTAAAGCAGGACTAAAACAGGACTAAAACAGGACTAAAACAGAACTAAAACAGGACTAAAGGAGGACTAAAACAGGACTAAAGCAGGACTAAATCAGGACTAAAACAGGACTAAAGAAGGACTACAGTTTCCATCACACTGATGAAACCAGCCTGTTGCTTTAATGAGCCCAACCGCCGCCATTTTGTGTGAAACTCTGTGTCATGTGACCAACAACTGCCATTTTGTGACATGACTTTTGTGTGTGCAGGGCTCATGGCAGAAGACAACAGCTCAGGTAAAGACACGCACCAGGATAACCACTCTGCCACAGTAACACAGAGAGAACATGCACACTCCACTCAGATCAGGAGTCTAACCTACAACCTCCTGGTGAGAGGGAGGACACAGGATAACCACTCTGCCACAGTGTCTGTGGAATCCCTCAGTCGTCCAGGTGGGATCCAAAAACTCTATTGTGTCATGGGACAAACATTTTAGAGTGACATTTGGCGTCTCATCCCAGCGTCTTCTTCATTTTGGTCAGATTACTTCTTCAGTTATGTTTTATTCTGACTTTAAAAATGAGGAAATAGACAGGACTGTCCTCCTTCCATCTCCTGACAGTCTTTTCACTACAAACTGAATCAAAACAGATTATTCCTAAAATCTCAGAGCCCCTTTGGGCCAAAGTAGACCTGATGGAGGGCCAAGTTCGGCCCGGGGACCACACTTTGGACACCCCTGCTCTAAAAATTTTGTCCAATTGGCAAAATTGAATTTTTGTTTAGGGCTTCACTGCTCAGGTAAAGGGGCGGGGCTTCGCTGCTCAGGTAAAGGGGCGGGGCTCACTCTGTCTCTTGTCTGTTCAGAGCTCAGGCTGGTGGGAGGGGCCAGTCGCTGTGCTGGGACTGTGGAGGTGAGACACAGAGGAGAGTGGAGACGGGTGGGGCCCGATGCACTCTGGGTCCTGGAGCACACATCTGCTGTGTGTAGAGACCTGGACTGTGGCTCTGCTATTTATGGAGAAAAGAGAGAGGATTTTCCACAGAGTCCAGTGTGGGACGTCTCGTCTGTCTGTGTGAAGGAGAAGATAAAGAAGAAGAAGAAGTCTCCAGTGGGAGACTGTGTTGTTGGTTCATCCTCCTCTTCCTCTCCATGGGGTGTGGAGATGAAATGTTCAGGTAAAAGTCTGATCTCACATTTTTATGTTTCTCAGATGTTTTTTTTTCTATTGTTTCATTACACACAAAAATACACACATGTGCACAGACACACATATATATACACACATACACAAACACACATTTATACACATACACATTCAGATGCACACAAATACACTTACACAAAAACACTTACACAACACACAGAAAGACACACTCACACATACATACACACACAGACAACACACCTACAAATAAACAAACACACATATACAGACACACACACATATATACAAACACAAACACACCCCTACACACACACACAAATAAATAAACACACATATACAGACACACACACCCACAAACACACACACAAATAAATAAACAAACATATACAGACACACACACACACATATATACAAACACACACAAAAACACACACACAAATAAACAAACACACATATACAGACACACACATATATATACACACACATACACACCCCTACACACACAGACAACACACACATACGAACACGTACACACACTGACACACAAACAAACAAAAAACACACATACACAGGCACAAACACAAAAAATACAGAGAGATTCAACGTGTTTAATAACAAGTGAACCAGGACTAAACCAGAACTAAACCAGGACTAAACCAGAACTAAACCAGGACTAAACCAGAACTAAACCAGGACTAAACCAGAACTAAACCAGGACTAAACCAGGACTAAACCAGGACTGAACCAGGACTAAACCAGAACTAAACCGGGACTAAACCAGAACTAAACCAGGACTAAACCAGGATTAAACCAGGACTAAACCAGGACTAAACCAGGACTAAACCAGGACTAAACCAGGACTGAACCAGGACTAAACCAGGACTAAACCAGGACTTAACCAGGACTAAACCAGAACTAAACCAGGACTAAACCAGGACTGAACCAGGACTAAACCAGGACTAAACCAGGACTGAACCAGGACTAAACCAGGACTAAACCAGAACTAAACCGGGACTAAACCAGAACTAAACCGGGACTAAACCAGAACTAAACCAGGACTAAACCAGGATTAAACCAGGTCTAAACCAGAACTAAACCGGGACTAAACCAGAACTAAACCAGGACTAAACCAGGATTAAACCAGGACTAAACCAGAACTAAACCAGGACTAAACCAGGACTAAACCAGGACTAAACAAGGACTAAACAAGGACTGAACAAGGACTCAACCAGGACTAAACCAGGACTAAAACCAAGACTAAAACCAGGACTAAAACAGGACTAAACCGGAACTAAATCAGGACTAAAGTAGGACTAAAACAGGACTCAACCAGGACTCAACCAGGACTGAACCAGGACTGATCCAGGACTAAACCAGGTCTGAACAAGAAGGATTGCGCCAGGTCAGAGTGATGATGTCACAGCCCTGTGTGCGTCCTATTGGCTCAGAGTGATGATGTCACACATGTGTGTCCACAGACTCGGTGCGTCTGGTCTCGGGGCCCAGTCTGTGCTCAGGATCAGTGCAGATCTGGGACCAGTCCTGGACCTGGGTCTGTGAAGGGGCCTTGGACCAGCAGGGGGCAGAGGTGCTGTGCAGGGAGCTGGGCTGTGGGGCTCCTTCTCTCCTCCAGGGGGCGCTCTCTCCTCTGAAGCAGAAGTTCCAGTGTGAGGGCCACGAGTCTGCTCTGATGGACTGTCCCCGCTCCGGCTCAGAGACCTGCTCCTCTGGAGCCGCTGTCAACCTCACCTGCTCAGGTAAAGGGGCAGGGCTTCACTGCTCAGGTAAAGGGGCGGGGCCTCACTGCTCATTTAAAGGGGCGGGGCTTCACTGCTCAGGTAAAGAGGCGGGGCTTCACTGCTCAGGTAAAGGGGCGGGGCCTCACTGCTCAGGTAAAGGGGCGGGGCTTCACTGCTCAGGCAAAGGGGCGGGGCTCACTCTGTCTCTTGTCTGTTCAGAGCCGCTCAGGCTGGTGGGAGGGGCCAGTCGCTGTGCTGGGACTGTGGAGGTGAGACACAGAGGAGAGTGGAGACGGGTGGTGTCCTATGGACCCTGGTCCCTGGAGGACATAGCTGCTTTGTGCAGAGACCTGGACTGTGGCTCTGCTGTTTTTGGAAAAATGAGAAAGGATATTCCACAGAGTCCAGTGTGGAGGGTCAATTCTGACTGTGTGAAGAAGAAGAAGACGTCTGCAGTGAAAGAATGTGTCGTTGGTTCATCCTCTTCCTCTTCCTCGGGTCTGGATTTTAATTGTTCAGGTAAAAGTCTAATCTCACATTTTTATGTTTCTCAGATGTTTTTTTTTTCTAGTGTCTCTCATCACAAACACACACATACACACACACACACACACACACACATACTCACATACTTACATGTACACACACAAACACACACACTGACATACACGAAAATACACACATAAACTCTACTCTATAAAACTCTATGTGACTCTATGGGAGACTTAATATTTTTAAATAAATGTCCAAACTTCTGCTCCACAAATGTTGATCCTTCTCATTATTAGTTTGAGTTTGGCTCCTCAAACTGTCACATTAATCTTATGGTTTAAAGTCGTTTCATCTGAGCACGATCACGTCTTTGAGCTTGAATAATGGCTCCACTTTATGAAGATATTGGGAAAAAATCATTTGACTTTTGTTTATTTAAACTGACAGAGAAGACGAGGAACTTAGGGCCAGTTTTATAAAAAATACTGAAATTTCACTGGACGTTTTCTCTCACTGTAGGTCCTCCCTCCTCTCCTCCTTCCTCTTCTCCCTCCGTGTGGATGATGTGGCTAGTGCGCCCTCTGCTGGTGTCCAGTCCGTACGCCGTGTGCACTGTGCTGCTGGTGCTGATCTACAGGGGGCAGCGTCGCACAGGTAACCCCACAGTCTGAGATGTTCTGACCTAAACTAAAGAATGAACCCACACCAGGTCCTCCAGGTCCTCCAAGCGCTGGGACAACAGCCTTTTTGGTGCAGTTTTTGGATCTCCACTGAGGGAAGGAGCCTGTGTTCTGCTCACATCATCTACATTTATCAGGGAATAGAAACACATTTGTCACCATGGGGATTCTTGCACGTTTTTTGGCAACTTTTCTCTGACACTTTTGAGGCACAAACAGTGAACAGCTCCCCGAGAGTGTGACGTATCCTCTACTATCAGCCAATAGCACATCTGGAAATATTCTCGTGCTGACTCAAGCCCCGCCCACCTGCTCTTCAGCTTTTGGTTCTGGTTGAGTGAAATATATTGTACTTATATATGTAATTCTCCTCCCTGGATGTTAAACTTTGTTAGACAGACACACTGGGCCCAGCGCCTCATCTTAAAGACACATGACACTACAACATATTTACATCTTTATTTTACATTTCACTCATCGTTACTGTTATGATGCTCTAACCTCCAGGCTAACACACAGACAAACACACAGGCTAGCACACAGGCTAACACACAGGCTAAGACATTTTGAATTTGTAAGTACAGAGCAGGGGGCGGGGATAGGGGGTAGGTGAAAACAGACTCTACTGAGCACTCAAGCCTCAGTTGCAGGACAAACTCAAACATGAATCGCTCTAAATAAAAGCTCAAATGTTTTCCCCCTGCTGGATAAAAGAGGTATTACACAGACACAGGTTTCAGGTCACTGGGGGGCAGTGTGGAGCAGAGAGGGGCTGTGGGAGGGCATCTGAACACAACCCCAGTTTGGGCTAATTGTTTGTCTTGACTCCGCCCACAGGAAGTGCACATGTCGTTTCCATGGAGACGGGCCAGCAGGAGGAGGAGTATGATGACATCGCCGCTGAGGTCACCACCGAGCACAGCTTCTGAGCCAATCACAGCTCTGCTTTCATCTTTAAATGAGTCTGACATTTCAGTTAAAACAAAAAATATATATGTGAATAAAATATAGTGTTAAGATTCACTTTATTTGTAATGATTTAAATGTCCTGCATCTGCTTGTTTCCACATATTTTAATAAAATGTGACTTATGAGCCGCTCTTGAGTTCTGTCTATATCTAATTATAATCAGGAAGTGCATTGTTCACATGCTAACTCGTTTGCTCTCAAGTAGGGATGGAATGATAGTAAAATTTTGACTTTTAGACAATTATTGTGGCCAAAATAATCGCAATTAACAATATTATCACGATACTTATTAACCTGTTAACCTTCCGACGGTCCAGGCCTTATTTTTCACCTGAAATAACCACAGTGCTGACAGGAAAAACATTTTTACAGAAAAGTCAAAAATGTGGACTTGGACTTCACTTATGTTTGAAAGCTCTGGTTCTGTCAAATATAAACATATTCACACAAAGTTGGTCTAATTCTTTCCGTACAGGCCCAGAGAATATAATTCAGTCAAGAAATTATGTCCACAAGATAAGTTAGATCCTCCATGTCCAATCTGCTGCAGGAAAGTATTCCAAATGTGAAATCTGCTCCATCACTTTTTTGCCTTTCTTTTGTTGATTTCATGCATAATAAACTTCTGACAGCACCAACTTTGTTACTCAGGGCTAAACAAACGTGTTAGCTTCTGATTAACACCAGTGTTGGCCAATAAGGTGGGGGTTGCAGGTTACTGGAGCCCCAGACAGTGAATCAGTGCTACAGATGACTGAAAGTTTACTTCTCTCCCCCTTGTAGAATCAACATTTACATTACACAAGTTTAGTGATGTTTTCCCCTTACAGCCAATGAGCAGTGGAACATGACGATGTATGACATGCCATGGTTTTCCGTAAATACGTGTGCGGAAAAGAAGCTGGATGGATGCAGAGATCTGCATATTGGGTACATAATTTTACGCACTGTTGTTTTGCAGCAGTTTTGCGTTCTAAACATGACAAAACATGTTTGTACAAATTAAACTAAAGGCATGTCGGACCTGGAGCAGTTTGTGGCAAAGAGTGAAGATTCCACCGTGGACTCAGGAGTAGAGGACCTTATGTTTTGGACTGGATGCTGTTCCTGATCGGTCAGTGTGGTTTATTCTGCTGTTGACATAATTGTAGGTAAAATATATCGTGTGTAATCTTTAGCATGACTTCTGTGCATGTTTGTGTTTTTCCTTAGACACATGGGGGACGTTGACATGTCAGATGTGCTCATTGGCTGTTGCGGTTGTTGAAGCATCATCATCTTGTGTACATCAACCCGGGCAGTGACAAGACACACAGGGCAGAAGTGCAGGAAGTGACATGTCAAAACTCCAGTGAAATGTTTAAACCACAATATCCCCCTGTGCTTCCAGCAACAAAGAGACTGTTATAATGACCAGACAAAATCATGTACATTGTGTTTTCTTTCTGTGTGTACCAGAGTGTTTAAATGCTCAGCAGACAAACTCACAGTGATTCTGAAACCTGTGGGTAAAACTATAAGGTGTTACCTTTACAAAGACCTCAAACTTCTGTATTTACTACTGAGGATTTAATAATGGTGATCTTTTTAATTTGGAGAGGTCAGAACAAAGGGAATTTCACCAAAATGATGCGAAATTGTAAAGGGTTAAAAATGTGAACATAACATTTTGTGTGAATATATTTGATAAGTTGTGAGAAGCTTCAACATTTGTGCATCAGATGTTTGGAGATTTCTTTCAAAAACACAAGTGAGTGAGGTGTCAGACCTGACTAAAGCAATGGGGCTAATGTGATCTGTGTTCAACAAACACTCAGAGGGGAAAAGCACTCTCACCGAGCAGACACTGAACACCACTTTTTTTTCCATTTAAACAAAAATACAATGACACAAAACCTATCCAAATGTTTTATGGAGCTGTTACTTAAGTCACAGCACATGAACTTTGTGTCAATACAAATTTAAACAGTATGAGACTTTCTGGGCCAAATAGACCTGTAAATATACTACTACTTACTATGTAAATATACTGCCTACTTTTGCTAGATTTTTAATTTTTGGTGTAGTTTATACTTTTACTTCCTGGTTCCATAACTGTTACCTAGCAACCACAATGTAAACAAGGATTAAACAGGCTCTGTGCACAGCAGGACGCTAGCTAGCTCACTGTATCTCAAAGCTAACAATAAAAACAAGACTACCCAGTTATTTTATATGTAGAATACTTTGTGTTGTTGTTTTAATATTTATTATGCCTCTGACTTGGGAAAAAAAAACCTCATAAAGATAAAACTGGACAGGAAGTACTGACGCTAACAGTGAGGTAGAGGGCGTGGTTTTGCACAGAGCCTATTGTCTAAATGACACAATAGTTATGATTATACTAAAACAAATAAAGGACATAAACTCTATGCAGTGAAGGTTTAAGGTGTAAGAAAAATGTCTTTCTTGTACCTAAACTGTCTTTGTTTTTTGGATGGACTTTTCTGTGTTGATGACACTCAGTGCTACTTCCTGTATTTTTGTACTTTTTTCTCAACTTTTCTTCCAAAACTGCCACATAACTGATGTAAAACGCTGATAAATATTTAGCACAGGTTTTATATACAAACCAAGTCAGATTCAGAAACACATGAATCCCTTTAAACTATAGGGATTCTTGTGATGTTAATCCGACTCTACTGGACAGTCCCTGAATGAAAACGTTCTCTGTTTTGTCTCATTCAGAATGAAGCGGATTGTAGTGAACTTTTTGAAGAGCTGGACAGATGGGGACAGCAGTGTGACCTTCAGATCAGAGGATAAACAATCACAAAATAACTCCATGATGAACCCAGTGTCATTATTCGTAGGTTATATAATTGACAATGATGTAGTATAAGGCCTTATTTTTAGATATATTTATATTTACAAAGGCACACTGTGTAACTTTACAGGTGGAGGGTCTGCCACCCAGTTGTCTCCATGGAGATGTTAATTCATTTCCAGGAAAGTAGGCTTGACCAAAAAGAGGGAGTATTCTGCAAAAATAATTTTTTGTATCTTTCTACCAAGTTATAACGGTGTTTCCTCATCAAAAACACATCTGAAGAGGTTTTAAGTGTCATCCATGCATGTTTGAGTAATCTAGAGATCTCTCCAGGGCCCTATTTAAACCCTCCTTACATTTAGCTGTAAGATCCTGTCCAAAGCTCTGCCCACAAGCCTACATCACCCATGTACGAGGCTCCGCCCACAAGCCTACATCACCCATAAACGAGGCTCCGCCTACAAGCCTACATCACCCATGCTCCACACGACAATCCTCCGTAAAAACACAAAAACATGACACAAACTGTGCACTATGACGTGACAAACCTGATGTGATGTGCAGTAGTTTCATTAGTCTGATGCAGCTGATTGTGTTGCGATCGTGCTCTGAAGGGGGAGCGACTTAGCCAACATGTTAATCCGTTGTTTTGTGTGAGGACTGATCTAAATATGTCCTGTGTTAGAGTTAATAGTTGTTCAGTAACAGCAGCTCCTTCACACAATGATGTCACCAACAGGATGAATGGAGGAGGATCCTGTTCGTGACGCCATTCTGACATTTAACTCAGTTCTAACACGACTTCAGACTGAACACAACAGAACAGCAGGTTTCAGAACATTCTAAAGGACAAGGGCTTCACAGAGATGGACATGAGCACAGGGGCAAACAACTATTCAAAACTATATACTGTGTCTTTTCAGTGGTTAAAAGTCCTCAAAATGGCGCCTGTATTAATAAAGTGAAACAGTAATGTCCCATTGAGAGGGGCACATGTAAAATGGACATGGACACATATATTGGACTCATGGATTTGTCTCTAACTGATCAGGTACAACATTTGTGTATTTGTCTTTTGAATAATCCTTTTAAGACAGAACATGTGAAAGAAACAGCAGCTCTAGTACTGATGGTTTTCACACTTTAGAATGTGAAGATCTTATACTCTTAGATTTAAGCTCAAATGTTCAGATATTATTTAATGAAGATATGATTTGTTATTTCAGAACAGTAGGACAGTGTGAAAACACATGATAATGACTCTGTGACAGCCACACCCTCTGCAGCTACAGGCCTTTACCTGTGAACACTGTGACCTTTGACCTCACACCACCACACATTTTTACTACACTATTATTTCAAACACACATTTTGTCTGAGTTAATCTTCAGTTTTTTACACTATATTTTTGCATTAACATTTTCATTTGTTCACATTTTTAGGAACTTTTTTCTAAAATAAATATTGTTTTATATTTTTAGTCACCTCTTCACTCTCCCGTTTTTGATCTACACCCGGATCGACATCTTTAAGTGACCTGCCATCGCCCTAAAGCTCTGCATTTGACCCAAAGTGAACAGTGTCCTCTGCATTTGACCCAATATGAAACTGTCCTCTGCATTTGACCCAATATGAAACAGTGTCCTCTGCATTTGACCCAGTGTGAAAGTGTCCTCTGCATTTGACCAATATGAAAAAGTGTCCTCTGCATTTGACCCAATGTGAAAGTGTCCTCTGCATTTGACCCAGTGTGAAAGTGTCCTCTGCATTTGACCAATATGAAACAGTGTCCTCTGCATTTGACCCAGTGTGAAAGTGTCCTCTGCATTTGACCAATATGAAAAAGTGTCCTCTGCATTTGACCAAATATGAAACAGTGTCCTCCACATTTGACCCAATAGGGAACAGTGACCTGTGCATTTGACGCAATATGAAACAATTCCCTTTGCATTTGACCCATTATTGAACTGTGTCCTCTGCATTTCACCCAACCTTAATTGCTCCTTATCCTCCTCCTCCACTCTTCTCGTTCATCTCCTCCTTCTTTTCGTCCTCTTCTCTCATCCTTCACTTTCCTCGTCTTCCTCCCTTCTCTCCTCCTTCATCTCCTCCTCTTCTTGCTCCTCCTCCTCTTCTTGCTCCTCCTTCATCTCCTCCTCTTCCTGCTCCTCTTCTCTTTTCTTCTCTGAAATATGGAGTGATGTAGAAATGAAAAAAATGATAAAAATAAAAGTGTGATATTTAAATGGTCCAAGTTTCCGCCCTTTGCTTTGTGTGAATATAGAGACGAGTTATTTCTCTTTTGTTCTTAACGACATCACTCCATGTTACAGTTTTCTGGACACAAACTTAATTCACTTCATTTAAGCCAAACTGAGGTCGTCTTATTAAACTCTCCAGTTAAATCTGGACAAGGGTTCCCTTTTAAAATGGAGCATGATGTTTTTTTATATCTTGGGGTTCATGTCACGCACAAACCAGAAGACTTGTTCAAAACAAACTTCTGTCCTCTATTGTTGAGAATTAGTGAAGATTTTGAGCGCTGGTCTTTACTTGTCCTTAGTCGCACGTATTAAATGTGTCAAAATGAATGTCTTGCTTCGCTTCCTGTTCTTATTCCAGAGCATTCCCCTTTTCCTGCCCGTTCTTCTCTCAGGCAGATTCACTTGTGGCTGAATTTCTTTGGGATAATAAAGTTTCTGGACTATCCAGGCCGTACCTACAGTGGCCTAAACCATCAGGAGGGAGGCCTTACCACATTTCAGGTGTTATTATTGATCCTCCAAGGTAAGACTTTTAAATATTGGCTTCAGTCCAAAACACTTCCCTCTTTGGATTGATTAGTGACGGAGCAGAACTCTGTAAAACCAGTGTCCTTTGCAGCTTTGTTATATTCACCCGTACAATCCCCCTTTAAATATTTTTTTTTCAGCAAATATCTGTAAAATTCTTTCTCCCAAAGCAACATCTTTTCAAATACCTGAAAGTTCACAGTTTTGTTAATAGCAACTTCCCTTCATTTCAAACTTTCCTTGAAGATTCTTCTCTTGATTCTTTGCTTTCATCCACTTCTTCCTTGAAAGGGTCTATTTGGTTCTTCTATAATCAGAGATCATTTATTCTCTCAGATTCAATTGCCTCGATAAAAGTTCTTTGGGAGGGAGATCTTGACTCTGATGAGCTGTGGTCACAGATTTGAACAAATGAACAAGAGTTTTCCACATGAGCTTGACAGAACACTCTCTCTGTGAGGTCCCCCACAGAAGAACAGCCTTTGGACAGAACACTCTCTCTGTGAGGTCCCCCACAGAAGAACAGCCTTTGGACAGAACACTCTCTCTGTGAGGTCCACTAACATCTGGAGCAGTCGTCCTCTACATATAAAGGAGAGCCCTACACTGATCAACTTTAAAACACAACTGAAACTATGGCTGAAAACAAACCAGTCATGTGACCACTAGACTTTTGTTTGTGCTGCTTGTGTTGCATGTTGTATTTTTTATGTATTTACCTGCCTATGTACCATGGATGAAAACCAGCTTTGTAGGTAAAATTTGGCATATTTACATCTATTTTATACTGATGTTCATTAATGTGCATTGTCCCTGTCAAATAAATAAATAAAACAATATATGGAAGATCTGGGCCTTGGCGATGGCGACTACAAAAGTCCACATCAAAAGAGAGCTCCTTCTGCCCCGTCACAAACTCATGTAGAGACTTTTTATCATCAGTGATTCAATTTGATCTAATATTTACAACACACCCCATCCTCATTAGTGATCACGCCCCAGTAACATTTACATGGACCAGATTCTTCCACAGCGAAAGAATAAAACATCCACCAGAGGGCGCTTTAATACTTCCCTTCTCAATGATCCAACACGTCACCTGTAGAAATGAATAACATATTTAAAGTCTTTTATATTAAATGATACGCTTCAGAAACACCCCGGAACAATCAAATATAAATCCATTCCTGAACAACACTGAACTTCCAAAAATCACAGAGGAACAACAGGAAAATCTGGAATCATCAATAACAGATTCAGAGCTTCAATCTGCCCTGAAATCAACAGCAAACAATGAAGCACCTGGACCAGACCCTGCTGAGTTCTACAAACACTTCTGGACCATTCTCCACTTTTTCAAAGACTCATACTTGAAATAAAAGAAAAATCAAAATGACCAAACCACATGAACACTGCACTAATTTCCCTCCTTAAACCAAGACCCAACTTTACCATCCAGTTATCGCCTGTTTCTCTTATTAATGTGGACTTAAAAATAGTTTCTGAAGCAGTGTTTTTGTCCAATCAGAAGGAGGAGGAGACACAGTGGTGTAGACCGTAGTAATTAGTACATGTGGTCTTTTATCAACCTTTGCTCAACTTGGAGAAGTCGACCGGAGCCACACCAAACAAACTAAACCATGAACTCACATAAAACCATGGCAAGTTTGAGTCTTGTCGTGTTTTCAGCCACAAATAAAAGACAAAAGTTCAAACACAAACTGTGTGCTGTAAGAATCCCTCTAGTTTAACCTGAGACAGGTCAGAATTCTCAGGTGGAGTTCTCTGTGTGACTGACTGCAGATGTGTGGACCTGGTTTATGGTTCATGTCTCTGTCGTTACTAAATGGCTGATTTGTAATGAGTCTCAAAAGAACTGTGCTGCCCCCTTCTGGAGCACAAATGTTCTGCAGTGGTAAAAATTAGGTTGTGGTGATTTTAATGTGATAATTCATAATGTGTTTGCAGTGTCACTTTGCACCTCTAGATGGCAGCGTGCTCTTCCTCTTCATCCCTTTGGAACAGACAAAAGATTGTTCCTCTTGGTCTTCTTCATTTTGTTGGTAAACTGGTGAACTTTGAATGGCTAGGACTAAACCAGGTCTAAACTAGGTCTAAACCCGGCTTAAACCAAGACTAAAGCAGGACTACACCAGCACTACACCAGAACTAAACCAGGACTGAACCAGGACTAAACCAGGACTAAACCAGGACTAAACCAGGACTAAACCAGGACTAAAACAGGACTGAACCAGGACTAAACCAGAACTAAACCAGACCTAAACCAGGACTAAACCAGGACTAAACCAGGACTGAACCAGGACTGAACCAGGACTAAACCAGACCTAAACCAGGACTAAACCAGGACTAAACCAGGACTAAACCAGGACTGAAGCAGGACTAAAGCAGGACTAAACCAGGACTAAACTAGGACTAAACCAGGACTAAACCAGGACTAAACCAGGACTAAACCAGAACTAAACCAGGACTAAACCAGGACTAAAACAGGACTGAACCAGGACTAAACCAGAACTAAACCAGACCTAAACCAGGACTAAACCAGGACTAAAACAGGACTAAACCAGGACTAAACCAGGACTAAACCAGGACTAAACCAGGACTAAACCAGGACTAAACCAGGTCTAAACTAGGTCTAAACCAAGACTAAAGCAGGACTAAACCAGCACTACACCAGAACTAAACTAGACCTAAACCAGGACTGAACCAGGACAAAACCAGGTCTAAACTAGGTCTAAACCAGGACTAAAGCAGGACTGAACCAGGACTAAAGCAGGACTAAAGCAGGACTAAACCAGGACTAAACCAGGTCTAAACCCGGCTTAAACCAAGACTAAAGCAGAACTACACCAGCACTACACCAGCACTACACCAGAACTAAACTAGACCTAAACCAGGACTGAACCAGGACAAAACCAGGACTAAACCAGGACTAAACCAGGACTAAAACAGGACTGAACCAGGACTAAACCAGAACTAAACCAGACCTAAACCAGGACTAAACCAGGACTAAACCAGGACTAAAACAGGACTAAAACAGGATTAAACCAGGACTGAACCAGGACTGAACCAGGACTAAACCAGGACTAAAGCAGGACTAAACCAGGACTAAAACAGGACTAAAGCAGGACTAAAGCAGGACTAAAGCAGGACTAAAACAGGACTAAAGCAGGACTAAAGCAGGACTAAAACAGGACTAAACCAGGACTAAACCAGGACTAAACCAGGACTCTGGCGTGTCCATTTGCAGACACAGTTGTAGACCCAGAGCCCACTCAAGACTAAGGGACAGAGGGGGGCTCATCCAGGACAGGGATCATCCCGGTGAGGGAAGGGGAGGATCTGGTCAGTTATCACCGGGTGGTCAGCGGGAGGGCATCTGAAACAGTTGACAGGGAACAACTTGTGAACAGCAATGAACAGATTCCAGGTGAAGTGCAGTAGAATGTTCTGTGTCACGTTCCAACCTCGTTAATAACTTCTTATGTCATTTTATCTTCAGATGGTGTTAATAAGTCATTATCTAATCTGTGGAGTGTGCTCTTTGTGACCCAGGTCTTTATAAATCAGATCTAATTCAAAGACTTCTGTTTACTGTTTGTTTGATGGAACGTCATTTTATGTTTTTGTAATTTCTTCTCAAAGGGAACATTTCATTGTACAGTTGTATTTCATACATTTTTAGCTCTTTTGGCATTTGAAAGTGTCTTTATGACAAAATGACATGAGATGAACCATGTGAGCAGTGGGCGGGGCTAAACAGTATGATGTCATTCTGTAGGACTCTGGACTGACCATGGATCGTAGGCCATGTCTCAATTCGCCAAATGCACCGATTGAAGGGACCCTTCGAAGTACTCCTCAAAGTATAGTTTGAAGGTTCCAGACGAGAATGTGTCCTCCTCAGTGTAGCCTCCATCTTGCTGAAATGGGACAGGCCCACACCACGGACCGCACACCGCTGTCTTTGAGCGTACGATACGTAGCTTACGTTACGCCTACTAACTGTGACGGCTGGTGACTAATTAGATATACGCCGTTGATGCATGAGCAAAGATGTAAAATGGACATTAAATTAATGATATTTTTATTTTCATTGTTCATAATTTAATAGAAGAGTCAAGGTGTCATTGTTGCGTTCAGTTCTTTTTAGATTGAATGAAGTAAATAATTAATGTCTTCTGTGGAATATCAGTAGATAAATCTAAGGTTCCAGGTGATTGTTTTCCCATTTGTAGCTACTTCATAACTTTAACCAAATATACCTTCTTAATACGCTATAACAGACACAGAGGTAACAATATAATTTTTACATTCATAGTTTATAACCAGGTTATAAACCATTGTCCACAGGGTCACTGGGGAGGTGGTGGCGTCACAAAATCATCCACCTCCTTACCAATGATGACCTTGAGGCAGTGACCCTTGGGTTTGCACGGCTGGCGAGGCACAGGGCCTTTAGGAGAGCAGCTGGGGCAATAGATGGCTGCCATGTAAGAATCAGGCCACACAGTGGCCCTGAAGGTCAGAGCTACAGAAACAGGAAACTGTTTCCCAGTATCATCCTTCAGGCTGTCTGTGACCATCAGGGCCGCTTCATAGACACCTACGTGGGGTGGCCTGGTTCTGTTCATGATGCCAGAGTGCTTCGATACAGTCCTCTGTACCAGAGAGCATACTCTCTGACTGGTTGACGCTGCGCAGCGAACGCCAAAAAGTTCCGCTTTTGATGTGCGCCTTGAGCGTCCAGGCGTCATACGCACTGCGTCAACGCCAGATTCAGGCCACTCTGACACTTGAAGACGCACTGCAAAAACGCGCCACAAAACAGATGTACCAAAGTTCAGAAATAAATCAATGAATGAGTCGAGAAGAAAGTATGAAGAAATAATTTTAAGTAATTAGCAACTCTCCAATCTGTCCAATAGGGGGAGTTGGTACACAGGAAGGATTTATAAAATAGAGGGTGAGGAACCAGATGTTCCACTCACGAGCAGTGTTGGGCATCTTACTTCAAAAATGTAATTAGTTATAGTTACAAGTTACTTCTCCCAAAAAGTAACTGAGTTAGTAACTCAGTTACTTTTTGGGAGAAGTAACTAGTTATGAGGCAAAGTAACTACTCCGTGTTACTTTACTCCATGTTACTTATTATGTTAAAACAATAAAAACACAACAGATGTGAACCTTTAACATTTATTTTACTTTAACAGACTGTAATTATTTTGCATTTAATTCCAAGTAAATTATAGAATTTATCAAAAATAAAAAAATATAAAACATTTCATTTGAAGTGCAAATAAATCAACATGTCAAAGAATTTCAGTCAACTGTACTTCAAGTATTTTGTTCATTAAAATAAACAGTAACAATAAAGTGCTTTCATTAAAATACTGAAAAGATTCATTACCATGTTTTGCAAAACTAAGGCATTCAAATGTAAATCGTGTAAAATAAGACAAAACCTTTAACCTTCTCTGGCCACACACTGTGATTCTCTGTCCAGTATTCAAATATGAATCACCTCTGATCTGAGCCTGTTCCTCTTTGGAGAGAACACAGTCACGTTTCTGATCAAAACGCAACTCGCACCTAATCTGCTGTGAATGCACGTGTGGACAGGACATCATTTCCCATCATGCATTACGCGTTTGTAGTCCATGCAGGCGGCCGCAGTCGGTGGAGAGCTGCTGCGCTCAAAAACTTCCCGTTACCGGCGCATACGTCAGAGCAAGTCGGTGGCATCTTGGACACAAAACTAACCGGCATGCACCGCGCACCGATCGACGGCGTCGTATCTGCGCCCGCCTCATCTCAAACAAACCTTTTATCTCTGAGACTCTGATGAAGAGCAGAGTGAACTCAATTAAAAGTAACGCGCCACATTTTATTGTCAGTAACGGTAACTGCGTTACGACGCTGGGAAAAGTAATTAGTTAGATTACTCTGTTACTGAAAAAGTAAAGCAGTTAGTAACACCGTTATAGTTTAACGCCGTTACTCCCAACACTTCTCACGAGTCCCCCCATGAGAAAGTAATCCCAAATGTAACCTCAAAACCCCAAAAGGAGAGGGTCAGAGCTGTGTATTTAAACCACAAAACCTCCCCAAAGCTTTTCACGAGCTCCTCAGAGCAACAAACGGCAAATGAACGAACACTGATGGACCACTGGAGCGGGACTTGGTTTGGAGCCTGAGTCTAGACCAGGTTGTACTCCTTCAGGTTGAGCTGCAGGATGGTGTCTTTGACCGCGGCGAACACAAAGCGGATGTTTTCGGTGTATGTGGCGCAGGTGAAGTGGGAGTAGATGATTTTGTCACTGTCTGGGTTTAGGTCCACAAACATCTTCAGGATAAACTCCTGCGCAGCCTGGGCGTCTGAGGGCCTGAAGAGGAACAACATTGAAGTGCACAAGTCAGGGTTTCATGGCTTTGGAACTGGCATTTATACATCATTTTATAGAGTTTTACATCAGTTAAATGGAAAAGGAAGCAGCTCTAAAAATGAATCTGTTGAATGAATCCAAGACATTAATACACAAAATCCCAAAATGTAGGCTCATTTTGTGAGTTTTAACTTGTATTTAAGAAACTGAAGATGTTGTCAATTATTAAAAACATAAATATGTACTGAGATAATGTCACTATAGTAGAACTTAACAGCCACATCACATCACAGTCTTTTCACATTTCACTGAACAACTCAAACAAACTCTCCTCGCTTTTCAACACAGAGCATAGACCCAGTTTATGAGTCGTTTCTGTGAGGCTACTGAGCGCGCTCAGTCCGTACCGTCGTACTCGGGGAAGTAGTCCACCAGGTGTGAGGACATGATCTTCTCCTCCAGCAGGTCCTTCTTGTTCAGGGACAGGATCACGGAGGAGTTCTGGAACCAGGGGACGTGATAAAGGTCCTGAATAGAGCTTTACTCTCCTCCACATACACACACAGACACACCCCGACACAGACACCCCCCCACACACACACATCCACCCCCCCCCCCCCCACACACACACACACACACCCCCACACAGACACACACACACACATACACACTGAGAGACACTATATAAACTGTAAACATGCACATTTCAGGACTCTCTTCTTTTCCGTAGAGTCCGTTGCTTCATTGTTCACTTTACCAGTGTGATATTCATTAAACCTTCTGAGGTTATGTTTCAGACTCTTGCTCGTCTTTGACACTTACACCTGAAACATACGTTCTTCCAAGTCCATGACAGAGGGAACAGTTCTGTTTTGGTCTCAGTGTTTATACTGAGCTCCATCTCTTTGCACCAGTGGGACTTTTGTAGTTATTCTGCAGTTTGATCAGATTTGAATTAAGAACTTCTACGACTCGTTATAGATCCAAACTAATTACTAAAGTGTTGCATCTTTGTCACAGTTTGTGTTTTTGAACATTATTGCACATTTACAGGAGGTTTTGGGGGATGATCCTCAGACAATCCTACACCACATGACCAGTCACACCCTCATCCAGGTTTGTACTGTGTGTTTTTCAATTCAGGATCAATCCACTTTAGTGTGTTTGTATGAGAGATATAGACTATGATACTGATGTTGGCACGACCTTTAATATTAGTATCAGCAGCAGCAGAAACAACTCTGACCACAAGAGCAGAAGTGAATGGTGAAAAAAGACTAAACAGGATGTAAATATTACCACACATTCAAAGACAATGAAATGTAGGCACGAAGACAAATGAGGAAACCACAAGTTTTACTGCCATTTTCAGTCCTGGTTCAGTCCTGGTTCACTCCTGGTTTAGTCCTGGTTTAGTCCTGGTTTAGTCCTGGTTTAGTCCTGGTTTAGTCCTGGTTTAGTCCTGGTTTAGTCCTGGTTTAGTCCTGGTTCAGTCCTGGTTCAGTCCTGGTTTAGTCCTGGTTCAGTCCTGATGATGGCCCTCGGAGCACTGGTCCTGGTCTGGTCTTTGTTCTTTTTAAGTAAGTAACACTGTTTTCTGTGAGATGCTGCTTCAGGTGCTGTTGTGTTATTTGTGAATATGAGTCTTTGATGGACGAGCGTGTGAACAACTCAAAATAAGTCACATCTTCTTTTAGATTTAAATGTTGAAATGGTCTTTACCCTTTGACCTCTGCTGTGGCTTTCCCTGACGCTGAGGAGCAGAGACTTCATCATGAAGCTCAGTGAGAGAAGGTCAAGGGTTTGCAGTTGTTCAGATGGAATGTACATGCTGATTTTCTTTGTTCAAAACTGTCCCAGAGGCTCCACTTTTTAAGGAGACTGAGGCTGTTTGAGCCCAAAATCCTGATCTGTTTTTCTAAAGCTGTTTTGGAGAGTCTTATACACACAGTGTGGCACAGCCTCAGGTCTTTGTCTAATGTAAAACCAAACTTAAAAACTGGTAAATAAAACCATGAAGGTGACTGACAGGAAAGAGTTTCCTTCTGTTCAGGACATTTGTCTAAACTCTGAGCTCAGATGAACTGTCAGAACCCCTCTCACCTGTTGTGTGGTGAATATGAAACTGTTCCTTCAGGTGTTTGGAGCACATCACTTTAAGAGTAACACAAATAAACTCTCATTTGTCACTTCTGTTTCCCTCTTGAACAAATGTGCCCAACAGAGGCTTAAGTCCCTTTAATCTCCAGTGAGCTTCAGGATCTGTGAGTTGAATGTGTCGACTGTGGTTTTATTCATGATATTTGTGAAATGAGGCTGGTGCAGTGACACTTTATGGCTGTGCAGACACAAAATGGACACGTATTTGTCTTCTTCTTTTTGATGAGCTCTGACTGTCCCCGACTGTGATGTGTGAGTGAAACTGTGTTTAAGCTGCGGCACAAGACAAATGTCCCCTTGAACATAAGAACGTTTATCTTCATCTAAAAGAAGGACTAAAGGAGGACTAAAACAGGACTAAAACAGGACTAATGCAGGACTAAAACAGGACTAAAGCAGGACTAAAGCAGGACTAAAACAGGACTAAAGCAGGACTAAAACAGGACTAAAACAAGGACTAAAGCAGGACTAAAACAAGACAAAAACAGGACTAAAACAGGACTAAAAAAGGACTAAAACAGGACTAAAACAGGACTAAAACAGGACTAAAACAGGACTAAAACAGAACAAAAAAAGGACAAAAACAGGACTAAAACAGGACTAAAGCAGGACAAAAACAGGACAAAAACAGGACTAAAACAGGACAAAAACAGGACTAAAACAGGACTAAAACAGGACTAAAACAGGACTAAAACAGGACAAAAACAGGACAAAAACAGGACTAAAGCAGGACTAAAACAAGACTAAAGCAGGACTAAAACAGGACAAAAACAGGACAAAAACAGGACTACAACAGGACTAAAACAGGACTAAAGGAGGACTAAAACAGGACTAAAACAGGACTAAAACAGGACTAAAGCAGGACTAAAACAGGACAAAAACAGGACTAAAACAGGACTAAAACAGGACTAAAACAGGACAAAAACAGGACTAAAACAGGACTAAAAAGGGACTAAAGCTGGACTAAAACAGGACTAAAGCAGAACTAAAACAGGACTAAAGCAGGACTAAAACAGGACTAAAACAGGACAAAAACAGGAAAAAAGAAGGACTAAAAGAAGGGCTAAAAGAGGACTAAAACAGGACTAAAAGAGGAATAAAACAAGACTTAAGCAGGACTAATGCAGGACAAATACAATACTTAAGAAGGACTAAAACAGGACTAAAGCAGGACTAAAACAGGACTTAAGCAGGGCTAAAACAGGACTAAAGCAGGACTAAAACAGGACTATAGCAGGACTAAAGCAGGACTAAAACAGGATTAAAGCAAGACTAAAGAAGGACTAAAACAGGACTAAAGCAGGACTAAAACAGGACTAAAGCAGGACTAAAACAGGACTAAAGCAGGACTAAAACAGGACTAAAGCAGGACTAAAACAGGACTAAAACAGGACTAAAACAGGACTAAAACAGGACTAAAGCAGGACTAAAACAGGACTAAAACAGGACTAAAACAGGACTAAAACAGGACTAAAACAGGACTAAAGCAGGACTAAAGCAGGACTAAAACAGGACTAAAGCAGGACTAAAACAGGACTAAAACAGGACTAAAGCAGGACTAAAACAGGACAAAAGCAGGACTAAAACAGGACTAAAGCAGGACTAAAACAGGACTAAAACAGGACTAAAGCAGGACTAAAAAAGGACTAAAGCAGGACTAAAACAGGACTAAAGCAGGACTAAAACAGGACTAAAGCAGGACTAAAACAGGACTAAAACAGGACTAAAGCAGGACTAAAACAGGACTAAAGCAGGACTAAAGCAGGACTAAAACAGGACTAAAGCAGGACTAAAACAGGACTAAAGCAGGACTAAAACAGGACTAAAACAGGACTAAAGCAGGACTAAAACAGGACTAAAAAAGGACTAGAGCAGGACTAAAACAGGACTAAAGCAGGACTAAAACAGGACTAAAACAGGACTAAAGCAGGACTAAAACAGGACTAAAAAAAGGACAAATGCAGGACTAAAACAGGACTAAAGCAGGACTAAAACAGGACTAAAACAGGACTAAAGCAGGACTAAAGCAGGACTAAAACAGTACTAAAACAGGTCTAAAGCAGGACTAAAACAGGACTAAAGCAGGACTAAAGCAGGACTAAAACAGGACTAAAGCAGGACTAAAGCAGGACTAAAACAGGACTAAAGTGGGACTAAAACAGGAATATAGCGTGACTAAAAAAGGACTAAAGCAGGACTAAAGCAGGACTAAAGCAGGACTAAAACAGGACTAAAGCAGGACTAAAGCAGGAGTAAAACAGGACTAAAACAGGACTAAAACAGGACTAAAAATGACTAAAGCAGGACTAAAGATGGACTAAGACAGAACTAAAAAAGGACTAAAGCAGGACTAAAACAGGACTAAAGCAGGACTAAAACAGGACTAAAACAGGACTAAAACAGGACTAAAGCAGGACTAAAACAGGACTAAAAAAGGACTAAAGCAGGACTAAAACAGGACTAAAGCAGGACTAAAACAGGACTAAAACAGGACTAAAGCAGGACTAAAACAGGACTAAAACAGGACTAAAAAAGGACAAAAGCAGGACTAAAACAGGACTAAAGCAGGACTAAAACAGGACTAAAACAGGACAAAAGCAGGACTAAAGCAAGACTAAAACAGGACTAAAACAGGACCAAAACAGGACTAAAAAAAGGACTAAAGCAGGACTAAAACAGGACTAAAACAGGACTAAAGCATGACTAAAACAGGACTAAAGCAGGACTAAAACAGGACTAAAACAGGACTAAAGCAGGACTAAAACAGGACTAAAGCAGGACTAAAGCAGGACTAAAACAGGACTAAAGCAGGACTAAAACAGGACTAAAGCAGGACTAAAACAGGACTAAAACAGGACTAAAGCAGGACTAAAACAGGACTAAAGCAGGACTAAAACAGGACTAAAACAGGACTAAAAAAGGACTAAAGCAGGACTAAAACAGGACTAAAGCAGGACTAAAAATGGACTAAAGCAGGACTAAAGCAGGACTAAAACAGGACTAAAACAGGACTAAAACAGGACTAAAGCAGGACTAAAACAGGACTAAAAAAGGACTAAAGCAGGACTAAAATAGGACTAAAACATGACTAAAGCAGGACTAAAACAGGACTAAAACAGAACTAAAACAGGACTAAAACAGGACTAAAGCAGGACTAAAGCAGGACTAAAACAGGACTAAAAATGGACTAAAGCAGGACTAAAGCAGGACTAAAACAGGACTAAAACAGGACTAAAACAGGACTAAAGCAGGACTAAAACAGGACTAAAAAAGGACTAAAGCAGGACTAAAATAGGACTAAAACAGAACTAAAACAGGACTAAAACAGGACTAAAGCAGGACTAAAGCAGGACTAAAGCAGGACTAAAACAGGACTAAAAATGGACTAAAGCAGGACTAAAGCAGGACTAAAACAGGACTAAAACAGGACTAAAACAGGACTAAAGCAGGACTAAAACAGGACTAAAACATGACTAAAGCAGGACTAAAACAGGACTAAAACAGAACTAAAACAGGACTAAAACAGGACTAAAGCAGGACTAAAGCAGGACTAAAAAAGGACTAAAACAGGACTAAAACAGAACTAAAAAAGGACTAAAGCAGGACTAAAACAGGACTAAAACAGGACTAAAACAGGACTAAAGATGGACTAAAACAGGACTAAAGCAGGACTAAAAAAAGGACTAAAGCAGGACTAAAGCGGGACTAAAAAAGGACTAAACCAGGACTAAAGCATGACTAAAACAGGACTAAAGCAGGACTAAAACAGGACTAAAACAGGACTAAAAAAGGACTAAAGCAGGCCTAAAACAGGACTAAAACAGGACTAAAGCAGGACTAAAGCAGGACTAAAAAAGGACTAAAGCAGGACTAAAGCAGGACTAAAAAAGGACTAAAACAGGACTAAAAAGGACTAAAGCAGGCCTAAAACAGGACTAAAACAGGACTAAAGATGGACTAAAGCAGGACTAAAGCAGGACTAAAACGGGAATAAACAAGGACTAAAACAGGACTAAAACAGAACTAAAACAGGACTAAAAAAGGACTAAAGCAGGACTAAAGCAGGACTAAAAAAGGACTAAAGCAGGACTAAAACAGGACTAAAACAGGACTAAAACAGAACTAAAACAGGACTAAAGGAGGACTAAAACAGGACTAAAGCAGGACTAAATCAGGACTAAAACAGGACTAAAGAAGGACTACAGTTTCCATCACACTGATGAAACCAGCCTGTTGCTTTAATGAGCCCAACCGCCGCCATTTTGTGTGAAACTCTGTGTCATGTGACCAACAACTGCCATTTTGTGACATGACTTTTGTGTGTGCAGGGCTCATGGCAGAAGACAACAGCTCAGGTAAAGACACGCACCAGGATAACCACTCTGCCACAGTAACACAGAGAGAACATGCACACTCCACTCAGATCAGGAGTCTAACCTACAACCTCCTGGTGAGAGGGAGGACACAGGATAACCACTCTGCCACAGTGTCTGTGGAATCCCTCAGTCGTCCAGGTGGGATCCAAAAACTCTATTGTGTCATGGGACAAACATTTTAGAGTGACATTTGGCGTCTCATCCCAGCGTCTTCTTCATTTTGGTCAGATTACTTCTTCAGTTATGTTTTATTCTGACTTTAAAAATGAGGAAATAGACAGGACTGTCCTCCTTCCATCTCCTGACAGTCTTTTCACTACAAACTGAATCAAAACAGATTATTCCTAAAATCTCAGAGCCCCTTTGGGCCAAAGTAGACCTGATGGAGGGCCAAGTTCGGCCCGGGGACCACACTTTGGACACCCCTGCTCTAAAAATTTTGTCCAATTGGCAAAATTGAATTTTTGTTTAGGGCTTCACTGCTCAGGTAAAGGGGCGGGGCTTCGCTGCTCAGGTAAAGGGGCGGGGCTCACTCTGTCTCTTGTCTGTTCAGAGCTCAGGCTGGTGGGAGGGGCCAGTCGCTGTGCTGGGACTGTGGAGGTGAGACACAGAGGAGAGTGGAGACGGGTGGGGCCCGATGCACTCTGGGTCCTGGAGCACACATCTGCTGTGTGCAGAGACCTGGACTGTGGCTCTGCTATTTATGGAGAAAAGAGAGAGGATTTTCCACAGAGTCCAGTGTGGGACGTCTCGTCTGTCTGTGTGAAGGAGAAGATAAAGAAGAAGAAGAAGTCTCCAGTGGGAGACTGTGTTGTTGGTTCATCCTCCTCTTCCTCTCCATGGGGTGTGGAGATGAAATGTTCAGGTAAAAGTCTGATCTCACATTTTTATGTTTCTCAGATGTTTTTTTTTCTATTGTTTCATTACACACAAAAATACACACATGTGCACAGACACACATATATATACACACATACACAAACACACATTTATACACATACACATTCAGATGCACACAAATACACTTACACAAAAACACTTACACAACACACAGAAAGACACACTCACACATACATACACACACAGACAACACACCTACAAATAAACAAACACACATATACAGACACACACACATATATACAAACACAAACACACCCCTACACACACACACAAATAAATAAACACACATATACAGACACACACACCCACAAACACACACACAAATAAATAAACAAACATATACAGACACACACACACACATATATACAAACACACACAAAAACACACACACAAATAAACAAACACACATATACAGACACACACATATATATACACACACACATACACACCCCTACACACACAGACAACACACACATACGAACACGTACACACACTGACACACAAACAAACAAAAAACACACATACACGGGCACAAACACAAAAAATACAGAGAGATTCAACGTGTTTAATAACAAGTGAACCAGGACTAAACCAGAACTAAACCAGGACTAAACCAGAACTAAACCAGGACTAAACCAGGACTAAACCAGGACTGAACCAGGACTAAACCAGAACTAAACCGGGACTAAACCAGAACTAAACCAGGACTAAACCAGGATTAAACCAGGACTAAACCAGGACTAAACCAGGACTAAACCAGGACTAAACCAGGACTGAACCAGGACTAAACCAGGACTAAACCAGGACTTAACCAGGACTAAACCAGAACTAAACCAGGACTAAACCAGGACTGAACCAGGACTAAACCAGGACTAAACCAGGACTGAACCAGGACTAAACCAGGACTAAACCAGAACTAAACCGGGACTAAACCAGAACTAAACCGGGACTAAACCAGAACTAAACCAGGACTAAACCAGGATTAAACCAGGTCTAAACCAGAACTAAACCGGGACTAAACCAGAACTAAACCAGGACTAAACCAGGATTAAACCAGGACTAAACCAGAACTAAACCAGGACTAAACCAGGACTAAACCAGGACTAAACAAGGACTCAACCAGGACTAAACCAGGACTAAAACCAAGACTAAAACCAGGACTAAAACAGGACTAAACCGGAACTAAATCAGGACTAAAGTAGGACTAAAACAGGACTCAACCAGGACTCAACCAGGACTGAACCAGGACTGATCCAGGACTAAACCAGGTCTGAACAAGAAGGATTGCGCCAGGTCAGAGTGATGATGTCACAGCCCTGTGTGCGTCCTATTGGCTCAGAGTGATGATGTCACACATGTGTGTCCACAGACTCGGTGCGTCTGGTCTCGGGGCCCAGTCTGTGCTCAGGATCAGTGCAGATCTGGGACCAGTCCTGGACCTGGGTCTGTGAAGGGGCCTTGGACCAGCAGGGGGCAGAGGTGCTGTGCAGGGAGCTGGGCTGTGGGGCTCCTTCTCTCCTCCAGGGGGCGCTCTCTCCTCTGAAGCAGAAGTTCCAGTGTGAGGGCCACGAGTCTGCTCTGATGGACTGTCCCCGCTCCGGCTCAGAGACCTGCTCCTCTGGAGCCGCTGTCAACCTCACCTGCTCAGGTAAAGGGGCAGGGCTTCACTGCTCAGGTAAAGGGGCGGGGCCTCACTGCTCATTTAAAGGGGCGGGGCTTCACTGCTCAGGTAAAGAGGCGGGGCTTCACTGCTCAGGTAAAGGGGCGGGGCCTCACTGCTCAGGTAAAGGGGCGGGGCTTCACTGCTCAGGCAAAGGGGCGGGGCTCACTCTGTCTCTTGTCTGTTCAGAGCCGCTCAGGCTGGTGGGAGGGGCCAGTCGCTGTGCTGGGACTGTGGAGGTGAGACACAGAGGAGAGTGGAGACGGGTGGTGTCCTATGGACCCTGGTCCCTGGAGGACATAGCTGCTTTGTGCAGAGACCTGGACTGTGGCTCTGCTGTTTTTGGAAAAATGAGAAAGGATATTCCACAGAGTCCAGTGTGGAGGGTCAATTCTGACTGTGTGAAGAAGAAGAAGACGTCTGCAGTGAAAGAATGTGTCGTTGGTTCATCCTCTTCCTCTTCCTCGGGTCTGGATTTTAATTGTTCAGGTAAAAGTCTAATCTCACATTTTTATGTTTCTCAGATGTTTTTTTTTCTAGTGTCTCTCATCACAAACACACACATACACACACACACACACACACACACACACACATACTCACATACATACACGTACACACCCAAACACACACACTGACATACACGAAAATACACACATAAACTCTACTCTATAAAACTCTATGTAACTCTATGGGAGACTTAATATTTTTAAATAAATGTCCAAACTTCTGCTCCACAAATGTTGATCCTTCTCATTATTAGTTTGAGTTTGGCTCCTCAAACTGTCACATTAATCTTATGGTTTAAAGTCGTTTCATCTGAGCACGATCACGTCTTTGAGCTTGAATAATGGCTCCACTTTATGAAGATATTGGGAAAAAATCATTTGACTTTTGTTTATTTAAACTGACAGAGAAGACGAGGAACTTAGGGCCAGTTTTATAAAAAATACTGAAATTTCACTGGACGTTTTCTCTCACTGTAGGTCCTCCCTCCTCTCCTCCTTCCTCTTCTCCCTCCGTGTGGATGATGTGGCTAGTGCGCCCTCTGCTGGTGTCCAGTCCGTACGCCGTGTGCACTGTGCTGCTGGTGCTGATCTACAGGGGGCAGCGTCGCACAGGTAACCCCACAGTCTGAGATGTTCTGACCTAAACTAAAGAATGAACCCACACCAGGTCCTCCAGGTCCTCCAAGCGCTGGGACAACAGCCTTTTTGGTGCAGTTTTTGGATCTCCACTGAGGGGAGGAGCCTGTGTTCTGCTCACACCATCTACATTTATCAGGGAATAGAAACACATTTGTCACCATGGGGATTCTTGCACGTTTTTTGGCAACTTTTCTCTGACACTTTTGAGGCACAAACAGTGAACAGCTCCCCCAGAGTGTGACGTATCCTCTACTATCAGCCAATAGCACATCTGGAAATATTCTCGTGCTGACTCAAGCCCCGCCCACCTGCTCTTCAGCTTTTGGTTCTGGTTGAGTGAAATATATTGTACTTATATATGTAATTCTCCTCCCTGGATGTTAAACTTTGTTAGACAGACACACTGGGCCCAGCGCCTCATCTTAAAGACACATGACACTACAACATATTTACATCTTTATTTTACATTTCACTCATCGTTACTGTTATGATGCTCTAACCTCCATTTTACACTAGAGCAGCCGTCAGAAACCAGCATCTATCTGTATGTGCAAGTGGACTAACCCGCGAGCCGCCGCGCGACAGACAGGAAGTGAGCATGAGCCTGTTTCAGCTCCACTGACTCTGGCTCTAATTCACTTTCTGTGTAAAAAGCACGACCCCTCTGTCTGTGACTGCTGCTGTCAGGCTCGTCATTCTGACCTTAAAATGTTTCACTCACAGCACAAAGGCTAACGCACAGGCTAACGCAGAGGCTAACACACAGGCTAATGCACAGGCTAATGCAGAGGCTAACACACAGGCCAACGCACAGGCTAACGCACAGGCTAACACAGAGGCTAACACACAGGCTAACACACAGAAGCTAACACACAGGCTAACACACAGGCTAATACATTTTGAATTTGTAAGTACAGAGCAGGGGGCGGGGATAGGGGGTAGGTGAAAACAGACTCTACTGAGCACTCAAGCCTCAGTTGCAGGACAAACTCAAACATGAATCGCTCTAAATAAAAGCTCAAATGTTTTCCCCCTGCTGGATAAAAGAGGTATTACACAGACACAGGTTTCAGGTCACTGGGGGGCAGTGTGGAGCAGAGAGGGGCTGTGGGAGGGCATTTGAACACAACCCCAGTTTGGGCTAATTGCTTGTCTTGACTCCGCCCATAGGAAGTGCACATGTTGTTTCCATGGAGACGGGCCAGCAGGAGGAGGAGTATGATGACATCGCCGCTGAGGTCACCACCGAGCACAGCTTCTGAGCCAATCACAGCTCTGCTTTCATCTTTAAATGAGTCTGACATTTCAGTTAAAACAAAAAAATATATATGTGAATAAAATATAGTGTTAAGATTCACTTTATTTGTAATGATTTAAATGTCCTGCATCTGCTTGTTTTCACATATTTTAATAAAATGTGACTTATGAGCTGCTCTTGAGTTCTGTCTATATCTAATTATAATCAGGAAGTGCATTGTTCACATGCTAACTCGCTTGCTCTCAAGTAGGGATGGAATGATGGTAAAATTTAGACTTTTAGACAATTATTGTGGACAAAATAATCGCAATTAACAATATTATCACGATACTTATTATCTTGTTAACCTTCCGATGGTCCAGGCCTTTTTTTTTTTTTTTTTAACTGAAATCATCACAGTGCTGACAGGAAAAACATTTCAAAATAAAAAAATGTGGACTTGAACTTCACTTATCTTTGAAGGCTCTGGTTCTGTCAAATATAAACATATTCACACAAAGTTGGTCTCATTCTTTCCGTACAGGCCCAGAGAATATAATTCAGTCAAGAAATTATGTCCACAAGATAAGTTAGATCCTCCATGTCCAATCTGCTGCAGGAAAGTATTCCAAATGTGAAATCTGCTCCATCACTTTTTTGCCTTTCTTTTGTTGATTTCATGCATAATAAACTTCTGACAGCACCAACTTTGTTACTCAGGGCTAAACAAACGTGTTAGCTTCTGATTAACACCAGTGTTGGCCAATAAGGTGGGGGTTGCAGGTTACTGGAGCCCCAGACAGTGAATCAGTGCTACAGATGACTGAAAGTTTACTTCTCTCCCCCTTGTAGAATCAACATTTACATTACACAAGTTTAGTGATGTTTTCCCCTTACAGCCAATGAGCAGTGGAACATGACGATGTATGACATGCCATGGTTTTCCGTAAATACGTGTGCGGAAAAGAAGCTGGATGGATGCAGAGATCTGCGTATTGAGTACATAATTTTACGCACTGGTGTTTTGCAGCAGTTTTGTGTTCTAAACATGACAAAACATGTTTGTACAAATTAAACTAAAGGCATGTCGGACCTGGAGCAGTTTGTGGCAAAGAGTGAAGATTCCACCGTGGACTCAGGAGTAGAGGACCTTATGTTTTGGACTGGATGCTGTTCCTGATCGGTCAGTGTGGTTTATTCTGCTGTTGACATAATTGTAGGTAAAATATATTGTGTGTAATCTTTAGCATGACTTCTGTGCATGTTTGTGTTTTTCCTTAGACACATGGGGGACGTTGACATGTCAGATGTGCTCATTGGCTGTTGCGGTTGTTGAAGCATCATCATCTTGTGTACATCAACCCGGGCAGTGACAAGACACACAGGGCAGAAGTGCAGGAAGTGACATGTCAAAACTCCAGTGAAATGTTTAAACCACAATATCCCCCTGTGCTTCCAGCAACAAAGAGACTGTTATAATGACACAGAGAAGACCAGACAAAATCATGTACATTGTGTTTTCTTTCTGTGTGTACCAGAGTGTTTAAATGCTCAGCAGACAAACTCACAGTGATTCTGAAACCTGTGGGTAAAACTATAAGGTGTTACCTTTACAAAGACCTCAAACTTCTGTATTTACTACTGAGGATTTAATAATGGTGATATTTTTAATTTGGAGAGGTCAGAACAAAGGGAATTTCACCAAAATGACGCGGAATTGTAAAGGGTTAAAAATGTGAACATAACTTTTTGTGCGAATATATTTGATAAGTTGTGAGAAGCTTCAACATTTGTGCATCAGATGTTTGGAGATTTCTTTCAAAAACACAAGTGAGTGAGGTGTCAGACCTGACTAAAGCAATGGGGCTAATGTGATCTGTGTTTAACAAACACTCAGAGGGGAAAAGCACTCTCACCGAGCAGACACTGAACTCCACTTTTTTTTCCTTTAAACAAAAATACAATGACACAAAACCTATCCAAATGTTTTATGGAGCTGTTACTTAAGTCACAGCACATGAACTTTGTGTCAATACAAATTTAAACAGTATGAGACTTTCTGGGCCAAATAGACCTGTAAATATACTACTACTTATTATGTAAATGTACTGCCTACTTTTGCTAGATTTTTAATTTTTGGTGTAGTTTATACTTTTACTTCCTGGTTCCATAACTGTTACCTAGCAACCACAATGTAAACAAGGATTAAACTAAACTGACGCTCTGTGCACAGCAGGACGCTAGCTAGCTCACTGTGTCTCAAAGCTAACAATAAAAACAAGACTACCCAGTTATTTTATATGTAGAATACTTTGTGTTGTTGTTTTAATATTTATTATGCCTCTGACTTGGGAAAAAAACCCTCATAAAGATAAAACTGGACAGGAAGTACTGACGCTAACAGTGAGGTAGAGGGCGTGGTTTCGCACAGAGCCTATTGTCTAAATGACACAATAGTTATGATTATACTAAAACAAATAAATTACGTAACCTCTATGCAGTGAAGGTTTAAGGTGTAAGAAAAATGTCTTTCTTGTACCTAAACTGTCTTTGTTTTTTGGATGGACTTTTCTGTGTTGATGACGTAACAACTCAGTGCTACTTCCTGTATTTTTGTACTTTTTTCTCAACTTTTCTTCCAAAACTGCCACATAACTGATGTAAAACGCTGATAAATATTTAGCACAGGTTTTATATACAAACTAAGTCAGATTCAGAAACACATGAAACCCTTTAAACTATAGGGATTCTTGTGATGTTAATCCGACTCTACTGGACAGTCCCTGAATGAAAACGTTCTCTGTTTTGTCTCATTCAGAATGAAGCGGATTGTAGTGGACTTTTTGAAGAGCTGGACAGATGGGGACAGCAGTGTGACCTTCAGATCAGAGGATAAACAATCACAAAATAACTCCATGATGAACGCAGTGTCATTATTCGTAGGTTATATAATTGACAATGATGTAGTATAAGGCCTTATTTTTAGATATATTTATATTTACAAAGGCACACTGTGTAACTTTACAGGTGGAGGGTCTGCCACCCAGTTGTCTCCATGGAGATGTTAATTCATTTCCAGGAAAGTAGGCTTGACCAAAAAGAGGGAGTATTCTGCAAAAATATTTTTTTGTATCTTTCTTATATCTAAGTTATAATGGTGTTGATGGAAATTAGCATTTTGCTAAATCTGGTGCAGCCATCTTTTTAATGCATCTGCACACTGTCCTTCAAATAAATAAATAAAAAAATAAAAATAAATAAATAAATTAAAAAAAATAAAAATAAAAAAGTGTTTCCTCATCAAAAACACGTCTGAAGAGGTTTTATGTGTCATCCATGCATGTTTGAGTAATCTAGAGATCTCTCCAGGGCCCTATTTAAACCCTCCTTACATTTAGCTGTAAGATCCTGTCCAAAGCTCTGCCCACGAGCCGACATCACCCATGTACGAGGCTCCGCCCACAAGCCTACATCACCCATGTACGAGGCTCCGCCCACAAGCCTACATCACCCATGTACGAGGCTCCGCCCACAAGCCTACATCACCCATGCTCCACACAACAATCCTCCGTAAATACACAAAAACATGACACAAACTGTACACTATGACAAACCTGATGTGATGTGCAGTAGTTTCATTCGTGGGATGCAGCTGATTGTGTTGTGATCGTGCTCTGAAGGGGGAGCGACTTAGCAAACATGTTAATCCGTTGTTTTGGGTGAGGACTGATCTAAATATGTCCTGTGTTAGAGTTAATAGTTGTTCAGTAACAGCAGCTCCTTCACACAATGATGTCACCAACAGGATGAATGGAGGAGGATCCTGTTGGTGACGCCATTCTGACATTTAACTCAGTTCTAACACGACTTCAGACTGAACACAACAGAACAGCAGGTTTCAGAACATTCTAAAGGACAAGGGCTTCACAGAGATGGACATGAGCACAGGGGCAAACAACTATTCAAAACTATATACTGTGTCTTTTCAGTGGTCAAAAGTCCTCAAAATGGCGCCTGTATGAATAAAGTGAAACAATGAATGTCCCATTGAGAGGGGCACATGTAAAATGGACATGGACACATATATTGGACTCATGGACTTTGTCTCTAACTGATCAGGTACAACATTTGTGTATTTGTCTTTTGAATAATCCTTTTAAGACAGAACATGTGAAAGAAACAGCAGCTCTAGTACTGATGGTTTTCACACTTTAGAATGTGAAGATCTTATACTCTTAGATTTAAGCTCAAATGTTCAGATATTATTTAATGAAGATATGATTTGTTATTTCAGAACAGTAGGACAGTGTGAAAACACATGATAATGACTCTGTGACAGCCACACCCTCTGCAGCTACAGGCCTTTACCTGTGAACACTGTGACCTTTGACCTCACAAAACACACATTTTTACTACACTATTATTTCAAACACACATTTTGTCTCCTCCTGAGTTAATCTTCAGTTTTTTACACTTTATTTTTGCATTAACATTTTCATTTGTTCACATTTTTAGGAACTTTTTTGTAAAATAAATATTGTTTTATATTTTTAGTCACCTCTTCACTCTCCCGTTTTGTTCTACACCCGGATCGACATCTTTAAGTGACCTGCCATCGCCCTAAAGCTCTGCATTTGACCCAATATGAAACTGTCCTCTGCATTTGACCCAATATGAAACAGTGTCCTCTGCATTTGACCCAGTGTGAAAGTGTCCTCTGCATTTGACCAATATGAAAAAGTGTCCTCTGCATTTGACCCAATGTGAAAGTGTCCTCTGCATTTGACCCAATATAAAACAGTGTCCCCTGCATTTGACCCAAAGTCAATGTGTCCTCTGCATTTGACCCAACAGTAAACAGTGTACTCTGCATTTGACCCAACAGTAAACAGTGTCCTCTGCATTTGACCCAATATGAAACAGTGTCCTCTGCATTTGACCCAGTGTGAAAGTGTCCTCTGCATTTGACCAATATGAAAAAGTGTCCTCTGCATTTGACCCAATGTGAAAGTGTCCTCTGCATTTGACCCAATGTGAAAGTGTCCTCTGCATTTGACCCAATATAAAACAGTGTCCCCTGCATTTGACCCAAAGTCAATGTGTCCTCTGCATTTGACCCAACAGTAAACAGTGTACTCTGCATTTGACCCAACAGTAAACAGTGTCCTCTGCATTTGACCCAATGTGAAACAGTGTCCTCTGCATTTGACCCAACAGTGAACAGTGTCATCTGCATTTGACTCAATAAAAGGGTGTCCTCCACATTTGACCCAATAGAGAACTGTGTCCTCTACATTTGACCCAACAGTGAACAGTGTCCTCTGCAACTGACCCAATGTGAAACAGTGTCCTCTGCATTTGACCGAATACAAAACAGTGTCCTCTGCATTTGACCCAACAGTGAACAGAGCCCTCTGCATTTGACCAAATATGAAACAGTGTCCTCTGCAGTTGACCCAATACAAAACAGTGTCCTCCACATTTGACCCAATAGGGAACAGTGACCTGTGCATTTGACGCAATATGAAACAATTCCCTTTGCATTTGACCCATTATTGAATTGTGTCCTCTGCATTTCACCCAACCTTAATTGCTCCTTATCCTCCTCCTCCACTCTTCTCGTTCATCTCCTCCTTCTTTTCCTCCTCTTCTCTCATCCTTCACTTTCCTCGTCTTCCTCCCTTCTCTCCTCCTTCATCTCCTCCCCTTCCTGCTCCTCCTCTCTTCTCTCCTCCTTCATCTCCTCCTCTTCCTGCTCCTCTTCTCTTTTCTTCTCTGAAATATGGAGTGATGTAGAAATGAAAAAAATGATAAAAATAAAAGTGTGATATTTAAATGGTCCAAGTTTCCGCCCTTTGCTTTGTGTGAATATAGAGTCGAGTTATTTCTCTTTTGTTCTTAACGACATCACTCCATGTTACAGTTTTCTGGACACAAACTTAATTCACTTCATTTAAGCCAAATTGAGGTCGTCTTATTAAACTCTCCAGTTAAATCTGGACAAGGGTTCCCTTTTAAAATGGAGCATGATGTTTTTTTATATCTTGGGGTTCATGTCACGCACAAACCAGAAGACTTGTTCAAAACAAACTTCTGTCCTCTATTGTTGAGAATTAGTGAAGATTTTGAGCGCTGGTCTTTACTTGTCCTTAGTCGCACGTATTAAATGTGTCAAAATGAATGTCTTGCTTCGCTTCCTGTTCTTATTCCAGAGCATTCCCCTTTTATGCCCGTTCTTCTCTCAGGCAGATTCACTTGTGGCTGAATTTCTTTGGGATAAGACTCTTTAGGCCGTACCTACAGTGGCCTAAACCATCAGGAGGGAGGCCTTACCACATTTCAGGTGTTATTATTGATCCTCCAAGGTAAGACTTTTAAATATTGTCTTCAGTCCAAAACACTTCCCTCTTTGGATTGATTAGTGACGGAGCAGAACTCTGTAAAACCAGTGTCCTTTGCAGCTTTGTTATATTCACCCGTACAATCCCCCTTTAAATATTTTTTTTTCAGCAAATATCTGTAAAATTCTTTCTCCCAAAGCAACATCTTTTCAAATACCTGTAAGTTCACAGTTTTGTTAAGAGCAGCTTCCCTTCATTTCAAACTTACCTGAAGATTCTTCTCTTGATTCTTTGCTTTCATCCACTTGTTCCTTGAAAGGGTCTATTTGGTTCTGCTATAATCAGAGATCATTTATTCGCTCAGATTCTCTTGCCTCGATAAAAGTTCTTTGGGAGGGAGATCTTGACTCTGATGAGCTGTGGTCACAGATTTGAACAAATGAACAAGAGTCTTCCACATGAGCTTGACAGAACACTCTCTCTGTGAGGTCCCCCACAGAAGAACAGCCTTTGGACAGAACACTCTCTCTGTGAGGTCCCCCACAGAAGAACAGCCTTTGGACAGAACACTCTCTCTGTGAGGTCCCCCACAGAAGAACCACCTTTGGACAGAACACTCTCTCTGTGAGGTCCACTAACATCTGAAACAGTCGTCCTCTACATATAAAGGAGAGCCCTACACTGATCAGCTTTAAAACACAACTGAAACTATGGCTGAAAACAAACCAGTCATGTGACCACTAGACTTTTGTTTGTGCTGCTTGTGTTGCATGTTGTATTTTTTATGTATTTACCTGCCTATGTACCATGGATGAAAACCAGCTTTGTAGCTAAAATTTGGCATATTTACATCTATTTTATACTGATGTTCATTAATGTGCAATGTCCCTGTCAAATAAATAAATAAAACAATATATGGAAGATCTGGGCCTTGGCGATGGCGGCTACAAAAGTCCACATCAAAAGAGAGCTCCTTCTGCCCCGTCACAAACTCATGTAGAGACTTTTTATCATCAGTGATTCAATTTGATCTAATATTTACAACACACCCCATCCTCATTAGTGATCACGCCCCAGTAACATTTACATGGAACCAGATTCTTCCACAGCGAAAGAATAAAACATCCACCAGAGGGCGCTTTAATACTTCCCTTCTCAATGATCCAACACGTCACCTGTAGAAATGAATAACATATTTAAAGTCTTTTATATTAAATGATACGCTTCAGAAACACCCCGGAACAATCAAATATAAATCCATTCCTGAACAACACTGAACTTCCAAAAATCACAGAGGAACAACAGGAAAATCTGGAATCATCAATAACAGATTCAGAGCTTCAATCTGCCCTGAAATCAACAGCAAACAATGAAGCACCTGGACCAGACCCTGCTGAGTTCTACAAACACTTCTGGACCATTCTCCACTTTTTCAAAGACTCATACTTAAAATAAAAGAAAAATCAAAATGACCAAACCACATGAACACTGCACTAATTTCCCTCCTTAAACCAAGACCCAACTTTACCATCCAGTTATCTCCTGTTTCTCTTATTAATGTGGACTTAAAAATAGTTTCTGAAGCAGTGTTTTTGTCCAATCAGAAGGAGGAGGAGACACAGTGGTGTAGACCGTAGTAATTAGTACATGTGGTCTTTTATCAACCTTTGTTCAACTTGGAGAAGTCGACCGGAGCCACACCAAACAAACTAAACCATGAACTCATATAAAACCATAACAAGTTTGAGTCTTGTCGTGTTTTCAGCCACAAATAAAAGACAAAAGTTCAAACACAAACTGTGTGCTGTAAGAATCCCTCTAGTTTAACCTGAGACAGGTCAGAATTCTCAGGTGGAGTTCTCTGTGTGACTGACTGCAGATGTGTGGACCTGGTTTATGGTTCATGTCTCTGTCGTTACTAAATGGCTGATTTGTAATGAGTCTCAAAAGAACTGTGCTGCCCCCTTCTGGAGCACAAATGTTCTGCAGTGGTAAAAATGAGGTTGTGGTGATTTTAATGTGATAATTCATAATGTGTTTGCAGTGTCACTTTGCACCTCTAGATGGCAGCGTGCTCTTCCTCTTCATCCCTTTGGAACAGACAAAAGATTGTTCCTCTTGGTCTTCTTCATTTTGTTGGTAAACTGGTGAACTTTGAATGGCTAGGACTAAACCAGGTCTAAACTAGGCCTAAACCAAGACTAAAGCAGGACTAAACCAGCACTACACCAGAACTAAACCAGGACTGAACCAGGACTAAACCAGGACTAAACCAGGACTAAAGCAGGACTAAACCAGGACTAAAACAGGACTAAAGCAGGACTAAAGCAGGACTAAACCAGGACTAAACCAGGACTAAACCAGGACTCTGGCGTGTCCATTTGCAGACACAGTTGTAGACCCAGAGCCCACTCAAGACTAAGGGACAGAGGGGGGCTCATCCAGGACAGGGATCATCCCGGTGAGGGAAGGGGAGGATCTGGTCAGTCATCACCGGGTGGTCAGCGGGAGGGCATCTGAAACAGTTGACAGGGTACAACTTGTGAACAGCAATGAACAGATTCCAGGTGAAGTGCAGTAGAATGTTCTATGTCACGTTCCAACCTTGTTAAGAACTTCTTATGTCATTTTATCTTCAGATGGTGTTAATAAGTCATTATCTAATCTGTGGAGTGTGCTCTTTGTGACCCAGGTCTTTATAAATCAGATCTAATTCAAAGACTTCTGTTTACTGTTTGTTTGATGGAACGTCATTTTATGTTTTTGTAATTTCTTCTCAAAGGGAACATTTCATTGTACAGTTGTATTTCATAAATTTTTAGCTCTTTTGGCATTTGGAAGTGTCTTTATGACAAAATGACATGAGATGAACCATGTGAGCAGTGGGCGGGGCTAAACAGTATGATGTCATTCTGTAGGACTCTGGACCGAGCATGGATCGTAGGCCATGTCTCAATTCGCCAAATGCACCGATTGAAGGGACCCTTCGAAGTACTCCTCAAAGTATAGTTTGAAGGTTCCAGACGAGAATGTGTCCTCCTCAGTGTAGCCTCCATCTTGCTGAAATGGGACAGGCCCACACCACGGACCGCACACCGCTGTCTTTGAGTGTACGATACGTAGCTTACGTTACGCCTACTAACTGTGACGGCTGGTGACTAATTAGATATACGCCGTTGATGTATGACCAAAGGTGTAAAATGGACACTAAATTAATGATATTTTTATTTTTCATTTTTCATAATTTAATAGAAGAGTCAAGGTGTCATCATCGTCATCGCAGGCATTCAGTTCTTTTTAGATTGAATGAAGTAATTCATGTATTCTGTGGAATATCAATAAATAAATCTAAGCTTCCAGGTGATTGTTTTCCCAAGTGTAGCTACTTCATAACTTTAATTAAATAAACCTTGTTAAAATGTTATAACAGAGACAGAGGTAAAAATATCATTTTTACATTCATAGTTTATAAACCAGAGTGTATAAACAAACACTTATTAGTTGTACAAAGTGGGATATTGTGTGGTTTAATGGTCCGGTATTTGGACCAGGTTAAATTTGATCCATGGCTAAATCACTAACATCTGTAGAGGGCGCTGTTTACATTCTATACTATTCCAGTTAACTTCATCTTATTATTGTTATTACTGCAATAATAACTTCTAATGATAATAATGTATTATTGTTCTTCTTATTGTCTGGGAATAACTGCACATGCCTTTATTCAATGTAACTGTTTGTTTACCCAAACCAGCCCTGAAGAATGTACTGAAAAGTTAACCTGAGTGTGCCAGAGCTGGAAAGGTTCTTTAATCATGAAGACACATGGTCTGACTTTCAGCTGAGCAGGGAATCCTTGGCAGTGCTAATGTGCCTTCTGGAGCTGGACCGACGGCACGGATGGGGTGCTGAGCTTGAGGTCCTGGTCTTCCTCTTCTGGCTGGCAAGTGGAACATCATACCACGTGGTCTCCCGAGTGTTTGAGATACCACGCTCCACTGTCCACCGCATCGTCCACAGGGTCACTGGGGAGGTGGTGGCGTCACAAAGTCATCCACCTCCCTACTAATGATGACTTTGAGGCAGTGACCCTTGGGTTTGCACGGCTGGCGAGGCACAGGGCCTTTAGGAGAGCAGCCGGGGCAATAGTTGGCTGCCATGTAAGAATCAGGCCACACAGCGGCCCTGATGATCAGAGCTACAGAAACAGGAAACTGGGCCGCTTCATAGACACCTACGTGGGGAGGCCTGGTTCTGTTCATGATGCCAGAGTGCTTTGATACAGTCTTCTGTACCAGAGAGGACTGTATCCTCCTCCAGGGCACTTCATCCTCGCAGATGGAGGGTACCCCTGTCTCCAACGTCCACTCCCCCTCATCATTCCCTACAAGTGGCCAGTGCAAGGTGTGGGAGCCCAGCGCTTCAATTTTGATCATTCCAAGGCACGTTCAATTATTGAGCGTGCCTTTGGAATGATGAAAACAAGATTCAGGGCCATCTTTTTTCATGCACTGGAGGTCCATCACACCTTTGCACCACATGTAAGTGAAATGTTAAATATCATGAAATATGTGATTGTGTAAATCATATTTTGTTGTCATAGCTCATCACTGCCTGTGCCGTCCTCCATAACATCTGCCTTGGGGCAGGAGACACTGTGGCCCTGGAGGACGAGCCACAGGAGAATGTAGTGGAGGACGAGGGGAACAATGAAGTGGAGGCCGTCGCTGGAGCACAGTGGCGGGACAAGCTGTCTGCTAAGGTTTCTGCCCTGGAGGAGGTTCCCATGGATCATGATTATATCTAGGTATTTACATAATAGCAACAGTTTCCAATTGTTATTGAAAGTGTTTCATTGTGATTACTTGTAAACACTGTAACTGTAAATAGATGTGATGTAACATGAGCAGTACTATCAATATTCTTTCCGATGTTTCTAAAGTGACATGCCAGTCATCTATTGCTCCAGCCAGCCCTGCAAACCAAGCCCACGAATGATGCGGTGGACAGTGGAGCAGCACCCGGTGTGAAAGCCCCACCTACCAGCCAGAAGATGAAGACCTCAGTCTCAGCAAGTCGGTCCAGGCAGAGAAGGTTGATTAGCACTGCCAAGGTCCAAGGAAGTGTGTCTTCATTATTAAAACCTGACACTGGCAAACTCAGGTTTATTGATTTGCACTTTGACTGTTACTTTAGTGTTTTAAGTTATTACGTTAATATATTGTAAATGGTAGTTTATTTTCCTTTTGTTTGAGACATATGACAATGATAAATGTAAATAGTAAATAAAAAGTGATAAATACTTCCGCAGTATTATCCTGAGTCATACAGAAAAAACATTCAGAATTTACCAAATTATAAATTCAGCAGCTTATACACTGACGATCAGAATGTCTAGACTTATTGGAAACATTTGTTCAATTACTATGCAGCACATTCTATTATTTCATTTATGTGGTTCATTATGTGTTTTTGCTTCCCCTTGAACTGCCACCTTATCGTGGTGGGGGAGTTTGTGTACCCGAATGACCCTAGGAGCTATGTTGCCTGGGGCATTATGCCCCTGGCAGGGTCTCCCATGGCAAACAGGTCCTAGGTGATGGGTCAGACAAAGAGCAGTTCCCTATACCCCTATGATCAAAAATAACAAGGACCGTGACGTCGCCCGGTATGGCCGGGGCCCCACCCTGGACCAGGCCTGGGGTTGGGGCTCGAATGCGAGCGCCTGGTGGCCGGGCCTTTGCCCATGGGGCCCGGCCGGGCTCAGCCCGAAAGGACGACGTGGGTCCACCCTCCTGTGGGCTCACCACCTGCAGAGGGTCTCATAGGGGTCGGGTGCGAAGAGGACTGGGCAGCGGTCAAAGACGGGTATCTTGGCGACCCAATCCACAGACACAGCATCTGGCTGTTGGGACGTGGAATGTCACCTCGCTGGGGGAAAAGGAGCCTGAGCTTGTGAGGGAGGTTGAGAGGTACCTCACCTCCACGCACAGCTTGGGCTCTGGTACCCAACTCCTTGAGAGGGGTTGGACCCCCCACCTGGGCAACAGCAGTGACACCTGGAGGGGTGTGATCGGGAAGAACGGGGTCCCTGATCTGAACCTGTGCGGTGTTTTGTTATTGGACTTCTGTGGTAGTCACAGTTTGTCCGTAACAAACACCATGTTCGAACACAAGGGTGTTCATCAGTGCACATGGCGACAGGACACCCTAGGTTGGAGGTCGATGATCGACTTTGTCGTTGTGTCATCTGACCTTCGGCCACGTGTCTTGGACACTCAGGTGAAGAGAGGGGTAGAGCTGTCAATCGATCACCACCTGGTTGGGAGTTGGATCTGCTAGCGGAGGAGGAAGCCAGACAGACATGGTGGAACCAAGCGTATCATGAGGGTCTGTTGGGAATGGTGGAACAACGAAAAAATGTAAATAATTTCTGGCTAATATCTAAATTACCATTTCTTGCAAAAGTTTTAGAAAAGTTAGCTGCAAATCAAGTTACAGGTTATTTAAATAATTGCTCCATTTTGAATCTTATCATTTGGGTTTCAGAAAAGGGCAGACTTCTGTCACTGCAAACACAAAAGTTTTAAATGACATTTTCTGAGCCCTTGATGACAAACAAAACTGTGTATCTCTGTTTATTGATTTAACTGAAGCTTTTGTTTCAGTGGATTATGGAGTCCTCCTGAACAGTCTGAAGCAGATTGGATTTGACAATGTTCCATGTGATTGGCTCCAAAATTATCTTTCAAACAGAACCCAGGCAGTAACAGCCCATGGTTTTAAATTAGATTTGTTTTCAACTTTAATTAAAGGAGTACCCCAAGGCTCAATTTTGGGCCCCCCTACTTTTTACTGTTTTTATAATTTCTATTGGTAACAATAATTTAAAAAAAAAAAAGCCACATACATTTATATGCAGATGATGCTGTTTTGTATGAAAGTGCCCCCTCTGCTGGTCATGTGCTTTTAAAACTACAACAAGATTTTAATGAAATCCAAAACTCCATAATAAATCTTAAACTGTCTCTGAATGCAAATAAAACTAAGTATATGATTTTTTTTCTAAACATTTAAGTATTGTGCAAGTATAAATCTTTATACAGTAAATGGTTCATCCATTGAAAGAGTCGACACTTTTAAATATCTTGGATTTTGTCTTGATAAAACTTATCCTTTAAAAAACATATCTCAGAATTATGTGACAAATCTAAATGATCATTTTATCACAGAAATAGTGCAAGCAGCCTTCCTGTCTGTATTGGATTATGTGGATGTGGTAAGTCCAGACTTCAGCCTCTGCTTTGAAACCATTGGATCCACTATTTCACTCTGCCCTTTATTTTATTACAGGTGATGGATTTGAAACTCATCACTGTTTCTCCATGAAAAAGTGTGTTGTCCATTACTGTCTGTTAGAAGAGAACAGCAGTGTATGAAGTTTATCGATAAGGGATGACCTCAAAAACTCCCAGAATACCTCACCTGTTTGTTAATCATTGATACCTGAACATTTAATACCAGATCACATGACTGTATAAGGCTAAGAACGAGCCACAACAGAACTGAGACCAGAAAAGAGGCTTTTAGCTGTTTTACTTCCCAAAAATGGAATGAAGTTCAAGGAAAAGCAAAAATGGAGACTTTAGTGACACAATCGCAATTTAATAATCTGATAAACATTTATACACACACCTGCACCTGTTTTTGGTGTTTTATGTGGACTTTGATTGTTTTTGTTTTTTGTTTTTTTTCAGTTTTGTTTATTGTATTGTATTTTATTTTAAACAGGGTGCATAATATTGTATTATTATTATGAACCATGACTAAACCTGGACTAAACCTGGACTAAACCAGTACTAAACCAGGACTAAACCAGAACTAAACCAGGACTAAACCAGAACCTGGTGAATCAGTGTTTGAGTTTTGTGCAGTTTAAACCTGGCACATTCTTGCTGAAGATGTGAGACAGACCTCGACTTTGACAATGTTTAAATCCAGACTCAAACGCTTCTGTTTAGCTGCTGTGACTGAAAGGGTTTTATTCTGCCTCTAATCTTTTAAAGTTAATTTTATGATGATTATTTATGTTTTGATTTGTTGTATTGTGATTTTAATGTCTTTCTTATTCTATAAATCTCATTGAATTACCTTGTGGACCAATTGTGCTGTACAAATAAAGTTGCTTTGCGTCTAATGTATTTGAAAGTGACAAAAACACAAATGTGACTGAATTCAGTAGGTGAGGGAGCCCTACTGGAAAAGTTTGATTATTTAAAGTGATTTTAGAGGTTATTATTCGCCCGGGGATGTAAATAAATATGATGATGTGATGTTATTTTAATAAATGAGATGTTAACAGTTTGGATCCATGTTGAAACTCAGTGGAAATAGTTGAATTGTTGAACTTGACCGTGGTTTGTTGTCGTAATGGTGCGGGAAGGACCAAGAGATGCAGACTCGGGGCAAGGTTACAGTGTTTATTTACCAAGTCAGTGAAATTCAGTCTTAATAAGTTCATACAAATCCACACGGGGAATCACGGAGCGGGAGGCAGACCAGGCGGGCGGAGTGCAGGTCGGGGACGGGGAAACCAGGACCGGGGTGCAGGCAAGAGCAGGACGAGACCGGGGCAGGCAGTTCCGGCGTAGTCCAGAGAGCGGAGTCCAAGACTGAAGGTAAGCAGCAAGCCGGAGACCAGGAGGAGACAGGTGGCGAGACGGAGGGGTGACTTTCCCGGAGCCAGAGCGCAGAGGCAGGAGCGGGGATGAGCGAGGACAGGGATCTGGAGGGTAACAAAATCCAAATGAGTACATACAAGCAGGTACCAGGATACAAAACTGAGCTAGAGCATTCACGTTTACACGCGGACGGTCTGGCGCCGAGTGTAGTCTGCCGAGCCCTCAAGTACTCAGCAGCAGGTGGCGGTGATTACGCTGATGCGCTCCAGGTGCGTGCGGAGAAGTCTCCAACTCCGCCCAGCTCCGGGCAGACAGGTCGGGGAGGGGTAGAGAGCACGGGAGGACAGGGACAAACGGGCGTCATGACATTTGTGCCTTGAGAATATTCAGACACAGTGACACAGAGAGGCCTAATAACGGTATAATCCGCTGTTATCACGTGACCACATGTGAGTGCACGGTTCCTCACCCAGCAGCAGCAGCTTGAGCTCACGACGGGAGTCCCTCTTGTCTTTCCGCAGCTGTCTCTCGATCTCCTCATTGATTCTCTGGTTCTCCCGCTCCTCCGCAGAAATACAGCAGTACTGCCCCCTTGTGGCGCTGATGTTTTAATTCAGCTCATAGAACACAGTCGACCAGTGTCTCTGTGGTCACACTGTCACCACTGCACACAGTCATGTGGACTATACAGTGGACTATGTGCCCAGAGGTCACAGTCTGAGCTTTCACTTATATGAATGTGAACCCACTGACACTTCAGATCTGGAGCTGCAGGAGTTCTACCTGCTCATGGGCGTGAGAAACACCCCTCACTACAACATTTTACAAATGTCCCTTTAAAGGCTCACAAGTTGATGTCGTTGTTCATATTTCAAAAGGGAAATAGTCTGAGTCTGGTGTCCTTCCTTATCGTGTCCTCGCTCAGAGAGCGGATAGTTCCTTTTTTACTTTCAACATCATGGCGCACTAAGAAATTCAGACGCTGAGTATTCTTTACATTAGTTATAAATCTATAATATAGTTTGTAAATGTAACAGCTGGACTGAGATAGTAGACCTAAAGTTTATATAAACACTGACAGTTTTATTTGGCCAATTAATCTCAGTGGCTCCTTCTAAAAGTCAGATATTCCTCGATTGAATAAGATTCAAATAGAACAATAAGCCTCTTCTTGTGAACCATAGATATGTTTATCATAGTGCGACATGTTTGGACACAGAAGTCGTCTTCCAGAAGAGGCCTATTGTTGTATTTAAGTATTACAAGAGGTGTTCTGTTATAGAAAAATATCAAATACATTTCTCAAACTGAACTATTAACCGTGGCTCCCACAGCCTCGCTCGGTCTTATTTTGTTGGTGATCAACAGCCAAAACACTTGTTTTAACCCTTTGATGCATGAATTATGAAAGCCTTGGTCAAGATGTTTTTTTTTTTGTTTTCTGAAGTGTTTTTCTTCTTCTCAGGACATGAAACAACATTGTGAACTGCCTGTAAATATGAATTAACTTGTGTTCTATTGTAAATATACAAACACATCTTTCTTTTTATGCTTTGAAAAACATTTCAACATTTTTGGGGGGAATTTCAGCAGCTGTTTAGATGAAACGTTTAGGCCTGGATAAGAAAACCAATCAGAGGAAATGTACTTGCAGTTACAACGACTGACCACTGAATTGATCTCAATGGAGTGTGGCAGCAGAGAGCACTCCACATAAACCAATGCATTAAAGTGAAAGTTGTTTTAGTAGCTGTCCACTGCAGTGACCGCTGTGCACCAGAGGGTTAAATCAGCCCTCGGGTTGTGAGCTAAAGAACTTGACAGGACACGGTTCTGAATCTTTGGTCAACCATGTCAGTCATTACAACATTCGATGGTCGATTTGATGAACCTTTTAGCAAATACTTAAAAACATGTACATGGCTTGGATAGTGCCTGTAACATCAGGCAGGAGGAACAAAAAAGACAGAAGTCAGGAAATGTTTAACAGTGTTTATTTACAAAAAGTGCAAAGTGCAGAAAATGACCGTAGGGGACCCCAGCCCCATGTCTTTGTAGCGGATGAGGCCTTTCCGATGCAGAGACACATGATGCGGCCCTACCCTGGACGTGCACATGGTGGCCTCCCTCCTGAAGAGCTTCAATTACCACCTCTCCCGGGCACGGTTGGTAGTTGAAGATGCGTTCAGAATCTGGACCACAGTGGAGAGTGTTTCGCTGGTAAGTGGAAATCCACCCTGAAACAGCTGAGAAGTGAGTGAAGGCAACCTGTGTCCTCCACAACTTCATGAGGGCTACACCAGACACTCACCTGCACTGAGGGCAGCTGGACCACAAGGGGAGGAGCCACTGCCAGATGTGAGGCAGATGAGAGCCAACAACGCTTCCCAAGAGGCCAGTGAGGGTGAGGGAAGTGTTCAAGGCTCACTTCTGTGAGGAGGGAGCAGTGCCATGGCAGCCAGCAGAGTAATGTCCACCACAGGACTGACCCACAACGGCTCTTTTAAGAGCCACCCACTTAACTATAAAGACCTTTGTCTACGGTTATGATTGATTATATTTATTTCCTTTACAAATATTATACTACCAACATTTAAAGATTGTATATTGTCGTTTGCAGGTACGAGCTGCCAGGAATGTGCTGCTGACTGTGGCTTCACGTTTATCACAATATGCACATTCAAGATTGACCCTAATTCCAGGTTACACAGGGACATTAATAAATACATACAGATGTACTTCACTCTTGTCTGTGCTTTTTTGATGTTTTATTCGTGGTGTTCAATTGGTAAATGAAGTAAACTTTTACATATATAAATATGGATACATTTTGTTCAGTTACTGATATTCTCATGTTGTTATAGTCTCATTTCCAAGATGGCGCCACGTATGGTCGCCCTGGTGATTTGGTGCTCCATCCTCACCTCCTCCATCAGTATGTGGTTCACTGGGGTCCAGGGACAGACACTGCAGCGCATTGTGCCTCTGCTGAGAAGGTGATTGGCTGCTCCTTCCATCTCTACAGGACCTGTCTCCAGGACTCGGGGGGAGCAGGCCGTAGAGCAGCTGACACACCCTGGACATGGACTATTTGAGCCACTTCCCTCTGGCAGGAGTCTATGGTCCATTGGGACCAGAACCTCTCGTCATAACAGCAGTTTCTTCCCCTCTGCCGGTTGTCTCATGAACACTTTATATATTTGCACAAAACTGGACACTTTATAACACCGGTCACTTTAATAAGTCATGTTTGCACTGTTGTTCCGATGCTGCTGTTGTATATATTTTCTACCTCTAAGTATTTATTTGATTTTTAAGCATATCCTTTCACTTCGTGCATGCCCTTAGTTGTATTTATTCAGTGTGTTTAATGTTGCACTTTATCACCAAACTAACTTCCAACTTTGTGAACTGTGTTCACAAACGATGGCAATAAAAGGATTCTGATTCCGATATTACTCCTTACAAACGGTACATGATGTATAAACAAACAAATGGAAATATTTTATTTCTCAATTACAGAATTTCAAACCAATCTTACATAAAAATAAACTATTTACATATTTATTTCTGTATTCCAAAAGGACCTTGTCTGGAGGAGGGGTGGTGGAAGTGAGGACACAAATGAAGGAGGAGAAAGGAGGCTCTGTTTCCTCCCCTGTAGAAGGTGCCACCTCAGTCTACACACTATGGTCCAAATTTATATAAACACAACTGCTTTCATATAATAATTTATTAATTTGAAATTTAACGTGTTCCTTCAAATGAGGTGGGACCTTCTGCAGGAGAGGAAGCAGAGACAAAAGAAAGTGCTCATCCTCAGACTGAGCAGGAGGAGGAGGAGGGGGAGGTAGGTCCCGGATTGCCGTCAGTAGCTCTGTCTCGAATGTTGTGGTGGACGACTCCAGGAACCTCCTCTTTGCCGTCCTCTTTCTCTGTTATGAGAATGATGTGTACACATAAGTTAACAAAATACAGTACAAATGTACATTTAATGGGAAATTGAAGACTGAAGTTGCACATTGAAATTCCAAACAACCTCATACAGTGTTAAGCCTGACTCCAACTTAATGCCTTTACACACCTGTGGGTGCAGCAGAAGGGCCAGCCTGCTCTGAAGAAGCATCAGCAGCAGATCTAGGAAGTTACTCTCAACTGGTTCTGTCATGATAATGAAAAAATAGTCCACAGCAGTTCTTTTTGCTTTGTATATTGTACTGTACACTGAATTATCATTACTCAATTCCTACTCTTATTATTACAACATAGCACAGACACAAACAGACAGGTTGTATGTACATCATTTTCCAATGTATATATAATATATATGTATGTGTATATAGGTCACTGGTTTGAACAGGCTTGATCTGGGATACATGAAACGTGGGATGAATAGGAAGGGATGGCGGAAGCTGGAGTTGCACTGCGGAGTCATTAATAAGTCTATTAATCTTGAACGGGCCGAGGAAATGTGGAGAGAGTTTACGTGAATCAGTTTTCAGTGGAATATTCTTGGCGGACAGCTACACCAACTGGCCAGGCTCATACTTAGGGGCTGGGACGCGACGACGGTCGGCCACCCTCTTGGTGCGGACCCCAGACTGGAGGAGAGCGGCCCGAGTCTTCCTCCAGACCCGACGACAGCGCTGGAGGTGGTGCTGGACTGATGGCACTGCCAGGTCTCTCTCCTCGGACGGGAAGAGTGGTGGTTGATAACCCAGAGAGGCCTGAAAAGGAGAAATTCCCGTGGCGGAACTCACCAGTGAGTTATGAGAATATTCAATCCATGGAAGGAAGGCGCTCCAGGCAGACGGATTGGCAGAGACCACGCAGCGTAGAGCCCTCTCCAGGTCTTGGTTCGTGCGCTCGGTCTGTCCATTGGATTCGGGGTGAAACCCAGAGGTGAGGCTAACCGAAGCCCCCAGTCCCTCACAAAAGAAGCGCCATACCTGGGAGGTGAATTGGGTCCCCGTCAGACACAATGTCCATGGGAATACCATGTAAATAGAAAACGTGATTAGTGAGGTGATCAGCCGTCTCCTTAGCAGTTGGGAGTTTGGGCAAGGCAATGAAATGAGCCGCTTTAGAAAAACTATCCACTATGGTTAAAATTATGGTGTTACCCAGAGATGAGGGGAGACCGGTGACAAAATCCACTGCCACGTGGGACCAAGGTCGACTCGGGACGGGAAGCGGGTGCAGCCGACCAGAAGGGGGCGAGTGGTAGGACTTTCCCCAGGCACACACCTGACAGGCGGAGACGTAAGCTCTGGTGTCTTTGTCCATAGTGGGCCACCAAAAATGTCACCTAAGCAGGGAGAGAGTCCGGGAGGCTCCGGGATGGCAGGCAAAACGGGAACCATGAGTCCATTGCAGTAACTGTGAGCGGACAGAGTCGGGGACAAATAATGTGCCGGGAAGAGCGTTACCTGGGTCGGGGTTGTCACGCTGGGCCTCCTGCACCAGGTCCTCAATCTCCCAGTGGAGGGCAGCAACCACACGGGATCAGGGAATGATGGTTTCCGGAGCGGAGTTTGCTTCTTGAGCGAACTGGCGGGAGAGGGCATCTGGCTTCACATTGCGGGACCTCGGGCGGTAAGTAAGGGTAAAGTTAAAGCGGCTAAAAAATAGGGACCAAGAGAGTGGTCGAGAGTTAAGACGTTTAGCAGATTGAATGTACGAAAGGTTCTTATGATCAGTCCATACCAGAAAAGGTAGATCCGCCCCCTCCAGCCAGTGACGCCACTCCTCCAGGGCCAGTTTGACAGCGAGCAGCTCGCGATCACCCACGTCATAGTTGGCCTCAGCTGGAGATAGACATCGAGAGAAGAAGGCACAAGTGAACAAACGATTAAACGGGTCAAACCTCTGGGAGAGCACCGCCCCCACGCTGGTGTCGGAGGCGTTGACTTCCACGATGAACTGCCGAGAGGGGTCAGGCTGGTGCAGGATAGGGGCAGACGTAAACAAGTCTTTTAATCTTTCAAAAGCCGATTGAGCCTCAGGGGACCAGGTGAACGGTTGGGCAGGAGATGTGTGTCTAGTGAGAGGGGAAATAAGTCGACTAAAGTCTAATAAATCTCCTATAAAAATTAGAAAGCCTATGAATCTCTGAAGTTGCTTACGGTTGGTAGGGGTTGGCAAGTCCCGCACAGCTTTAATTTTTTCCGGGTCAGCTTTTACCTGGCCCTGTCCCACTATAAACCCCAACTAACCTGGTTGGCGTGAAACTCACATTTTTCGGCCTTTACAGTTTATTTTCCAATAGTCGCTGCAAAACCTGGCGAACGTGCTGTCCGTGTTCCTGCAAGGATCTGGAAAAGATGAATATGTCATCTAGATAAATGAAAACAAATTGATTGAAAAAAATCACAAAGGACATTGGGCAGGAGGTTAACGGCACAATCATAAGGACGATGAGGAGGCAGGGAGAGGGCCCGATCCTTGCTGAAAACATCTCGAAGGTCGTGGTACTCCTCTGGAACCAAGGATAGGTCAGGTGCCTTCAGGACAGGGTCACTAGACGGGGAAGCTCCCCCCGCAGGAGATAGGGCTGACCGCAAGCACCTCGCATGGCAGGCGGAACTCCACCCTGCTATTTCTCCCCGGACCCAGTCAATGACCGGGTTGTGGGCCCTAAGCCAGGGATAGCCCAGAACCAATGGCGAGGAAGGGGTGGCGACAACATTAAACCTACGGATCTCACAGTGATTTAGAGTTTAAAGTACAGTAATAGGTTCCATAACATGGGTGACGCGGGCTAAAAGCAGTCCGTTGAGGGCACCAGCAGTGAGGGGTCCAGGGGCTCCAGGCAGATTCCCCACTGCTGGTCAATAAAATCTTCTTCAGCCCCGGAATCAACAAGGGCCTGGACCGGTAAAGTGTTTGAATGGAGGCAGAGAGTGGCCGGGAGCTGAAGTCTATTGTATTGAGCTGGGATATGCGACTGACCCACCAGTACTCCCAGGGCTACTGGTGAGCCCTTCCCTTTTGGCCGGGATGGACAGGAGGCGGCAAAATGCCCCCTCACTCCACAGTAGAAACACTCCCCTGCCACGCAACGTCGCATACGCTCCTCGGCCAAAAGGTGCACCCTCCCGATTTGCATGGGCTCTTCCGCAGCGGGGGGGGGGGCCGCGGTCCGAACAGGGGAATGACGGGTCTTCCGCTGATGCTCCTGTAGCCGATTGTCTATGCGGTTGGTCAGCATGATCAAAGTCCTAAGGTCGGAGGGCTCATCCCGTGAGGCTAACTCATCTTTTAAAATGTCATTTAGTCCCCTGGAGAACACAGCCTTAAACGCGCTATCTGACCAATCCACTTCTGCAGCTAGTGTCCAAAATTCAATAGTAAAATCCGCCACTGACCTGGATCCCTGGGTTATACTTAACAGGCGGGAAGCGGCGTCGGCTCGGTAGTGGGGATGGCTGAGAACCAACTTAAATTCATTCAAAAAAGTCTCAAAGTCTGTATTCTTCAAAGCAGAATTAGAATACTTAGCCTCCGCCCACTGGAGCGCCTTTCCCCAGAGTAGCCCACAGAGGTAGCGTATCCTAGCCGCGTCGGATGGGAAGCGGGCTGGACGCTGCTGGAACACGGACAGGCATTGGAAGAGGAAGCCCCGGCAGAGGACTGGCTGACGTGCAAATGGGTCCGGATCGGTGTTCCTCGATTCCGGAGGACAGGGCAGCGGAGCAGATCCAGCGCTGGCGGCGGCAGGGGGCAGGTGCGCGAGCAGCGTAGCAACCTGGTTCCCGAGCTACGACACCTGCTGTGCGAGAGACTGATTGTGCTTCAACAGGGTCCGGATGGTTTGCTCGTGCTGTCCAAGCACATCCCCGTGGTGAGTAAACGCCTGTTGGAGCGTAGAGTCAGGTCTAGAGTCCACTTGGTCCATTTCTGGCCGGAACGTTCTGTCGTAACCAGCAAGACGGAGGGACCAAAACTGCGTGACTCACGAAAGTTTTAACAGTGTCTTTATTCACAGGAATGTGTACATAGAAATCAAAGTTCATAGATCCACAAGGCCGGGGAACGATGGTGATGGAGATACACGAGTGCAGGACGAGGATAACACAAGACCATACCGGGGTAGAAGTGCAGGTGCAGGGGGTCCGGACCTGGTTCTCGGGCGGAGGTCTGGGGAAGAGTCAAAATTCCAATGAGACAAGAAGTTTACAAAAATATCAATACTAAGCCAGGCAGCAATATTCACGTGAAACACGCGGACATTCCGGTGCCAAGTGTCTGGTCCTTACTCCTCTTATCCACAGCAGGTGGTGTTGATTGCGTAGATGGGCTGCAGGTGCACGCAAAAGGAGCAGGAATCCGCCCAGCTCTGGAGACAGGCAGGTGAGGGAGGGGGGAACACAGCACGGGAGGAGAGCAAACAGGGATCACGACATCAGAAATAAATCAATGAATGAACTGAGAAGAAATTATTAAGAAATAATTTAAAGTAATTAGCGTCTCTCCAATCTGCCCATTAGGGGGAGTTGGTACACAGGAAGGACTTATATAGAGGGGGAGGAGCCAGATGTTCCACTCACAAGTCCCTCCATGAGAAAGTAATCCCAAAAGTAACTTCAAAACCCCAAAAAGGAGAGTCAGAGCTGTGTATTTAAACCACAAAACCTAGACCAGGTTGGACTCCTTCAGGTTGAGCTGCAGGATGGTGTCTTTGACCGCGACGAACACGAAGTGGATGTTTTCGGTGTCGGTGGCGCAGGTGAAGTGGGAGTAAATGATTTTGTCACTGTCTGGGTTTAGGTCCACAAACATCTTCAGGATAAACTCCCGCGCAGCCTGGGCGTCTGAGGGCCTGAAGAGGAACAACACTGAAGTGCACAAGTCAGGGTTTCATGGCTTTGGAACTGTCATTTATACATCATTTTATAGAGTTTTACATCAGTTAAATGGAAAAGGAAGCAGCTCTAAAAATGAATCTGTTGAATGAATCCAAGACATTAATACACAAAATCCCATCCAAAATGTAGGCTCATTTTGTGAGTTTTAACTTGTATTTAAGAAACTGAAGGCATTGTCAATTATTAAAAACATAAATATGTACTGAGATGATGTCACTATAGTATCCAATCCAATCCACTTTATTTATATAGCACATTTCATAAACAAATTGTTTCCAAAGTGCTGCACAGAGACAAAGTGACTTAAAATAAAAAGGAACAACAATCAAAAATAAATAGGTGCTCATTTAATTTGACTAATAACTAACTGTACATAAAATCAATAAAACACATAAAAATAAATAAAAACAATGCAGAAGACCACACAACTCACGCGGTGTTAAAAGCCAGAGAATAAAAGTGGGTCTTAAGACGAGACTTAAAACACTCTACAGTGGGAGCTGTTTGAACGTGGGGGGGCAGGGCGTTCCACAGTTTAGGTCCAACCACAGAAAAGGCCCTGTCCCCTCTGGTTTTAAGTCTGGTCTTAGGGACCACGAGCTGGGGCTGGCCCTCAGACCTCAGAGCGCGCACCGGGGTGTAAATTTTGATGAGGTCCGAGATGTAATCTGGGGCCAGACCATTCAAAGCTTTAAAAACAAACAATAAAATCTGAAAATCAACTCTAAAATTAACAGGAAGTCAGTGCAAAGACGCAACAATTGGTGTGATATGATTGTGTTTTTTGGTTCCTGTTAAAAGTCGTGCAGCAGAGTTTTGGACTAACTGCAGTCGGTAAAGCGAGTTTTGCGAAATGCCAGAATAAAGTGCATTGCAGTAGTCCAGGCGCGAAGAAATAAAAGCGTGCACGACTTGTTCAAAAAGTTTAAAAGATAAAAACGGTTTGACTTTGGATAAAAGCCACAGATGATAAAAACTAGATTTTAAAACGATATTAATATGCTTGTCAAATTTAAAAATCTTTGGTGACGCCAAGGTTGGTGACTGTGGGACGCACATAATTTTGAAGACGTCCCAAATCCGTGAGGGTACTGCCAGAGCCAAACAGTATAACCTCGGTCTTTGCTTCCTTCAATTTTAAAAAGTTTTGGGCCAACCAAGCCTTGACTTCACATACAGTCGAGTAGGGGTGTCAGGGAGCAGTTGTCTTTTTTAGAAATCGGTAAGTAAATCTGGCAATCATCTGCGTAAAAATGATATAAAAGGCCATGTCTTTTAAAAATGTCCACAAGCGGGAGAAGATAAAGTGCAAAAAGAATAGGCCCCAGAATTGAACCTTGGGGGACTCCGCTCACAAGGGGGGTGAAGGATGAGGTGGAGTCCCCCAGCCTGACTGTGAAGGACCACCCTGTTAGGTACGACCTAAACCAGTCCAGGGTAGTCCCCGTGACACCTACACAATATTCAAGACGGTTTGAATTTGAATTTGAATTTGAATTTTATTTGAGTATGTTCATAAATCATGTAATACATGTCATTACAGTCCATAAAATAAAATAAATTATCTTCCACAAAAAACATTGAACATTCTCAAAAGGGATGTGGGAAGAAGTGAACACTTATTTAATCCCACCCCGTTCTTCTGATTCAAACTTTGAACAAAAATTTCATCCAGCTTCCTTTTACTTTACTTCTTAGTATTAACTACTTTTTCTTCTTCTTCTTCTTCTTCTTATTATTATTATTATATATTCATTATTCTTGTTATTCTTATTCTCCTTGTTCATGTTATTATCACAAAAATCACCATAATCTTTCCTGTACATCATCACTGAACCATTCTATCAACAAAAAAGTATACATATAACCACCACTACCATTAATTAGGATTTTCTTTTGGTATATCTGGACAGAATATGACATTTATACAGTTTTTTAAATTGCCTAATAGTTGAACATTGCCTTAAATCTTCACTCAGCCCATTCCATAATCTGACCCCACAGACTGAGACACAAAAGCTCTTCCTTGTAGTGTGCACTTTAGCGTGTCTGAATTTTGCCATTCCTCTAAGGTTATAATTCCCTTCTCGCTCACTAAATAAGTTTTGAATGTTTGGAGGCAATTGATAATTTCTTGCTTTGAACATAATAAGCATGGTTTGGTATTCCACCAAATCCTCAAATTTTAGTAATCTAGACTGTGAAAATAAATCATTTGTGTGCTCCCTAAATCCCACTTTGTGCACAATTCTAACTGCTCGTTTTTTAAGAATAACTAAGGGTTGTATATTTGTTTTGTAATTGTTCCCCCACACCTCTACACAATAAGTCAAATACGGTAATATCAAAGAAAAGTATAATTGTTGGATAGGTTTTAACTCTAATACTTCCCGCGCTCGTGATAATACTGCTATACTTCTAGCTACTTTTGTTTTAATATATTTAATGTGTTCCTTCCAGTTTAATTTATCATCTATTATTACCCCCAAAAATTTACTCTGCTTTACTCTCTCTAAAATAGTTCCTTCCACTGACACCTTTATTTCATTATCTATCTTCCTATTTCCAAAAAACATTATAGTTGTTTTGTGTAAATTTAATGTTAACTTGTTTCTTTTAAACCACACTTGTAACTTTTCCATTTCTGAACTTATTGTTTCCATTAGTTTGTGCAAATTACCATCCGAACAAAAAAATATTAGTATCATCAGCAAATAGAACCAACTTCAACATCTTAGAAACAGAACAAATGTCATTGATATACAGAATGAAAAATTTCGGACCCAATACTGACCCCTGTGGGACACCACAGGTAACATCAAGATATGGTGAGCAACTCTCATTCAGCTTCACAAACTGTTGCCTGTTTGATAAATAGTTTTCTACCCATTTTGAGGCAACTCCCCTGATTCCGTATAACTCTAGTTTTTGAATTAGAATTTGATGGTTGAGGGTGTCAAAGGCTTTTTTTAGATCAATGAATAATCCAATTGCAAATTTTTTCTTATCTAATGAATTAGTTATTTCCTCAATTGTATCGATTAATGCTAATGAAGTTGATCTGTTGGCTCTAAACCCATATTGACAATCAGAAAGCAATTTGTGCTTTTCTATGAATGATTCCAGACGATTATTAAAAAGTTTTTCTAAAATTTTTGCAAATTGAGGTAGTATTGAAACAGGTCTGTAATTTGTGAAGTGATGCTTGTTGCCGGTTTTATAAATAGGAATTACCTTTGCCATTTTCATTTGTTTAGGGAAGGTGCCAGTTTGAAAGGACAAATTGCATATGTAGGTTAGTGGCTTTGCAATTTCATTAATTACAGTTTTTATTAGAGTCATATTCAAGCCTTGATAATCAGTTGATGTCTTATTTTTACAACTTTTAACTACAGCACTAAGCTCAATTTCATCTACTGGTTTTAAAAACATAGACTGTGAATTTCTTTTTATAAGATTATGCTCATTACTATCCGTAGGATCAATATCAGGAATTTTTTCTGCGAGCTCTTTTCCTATGTTAACAAAAAAAGTATTGAATTTGTGGGCAGCCACCTTCATATCATATTCCTTTTTGTCCTTTTCAATGAAAAACTGAGGATAACCATTTTGTCTGGATTCCTTTTTTATAATGCTGTTTAAAATTGTCCATGTCCCTCTTATGTTGGTTTTATTTTTTTCTAGTTGAACTCTGTAGTACTCTTTCCTAGCGCTTCTTAGAATATTAGTTTGTTTGTTTTTATACACTTTGTATTTCTTTTCAGCTTCTTCAGATCTTTTCACCAAAAATTCATTATATAACTTATTCTTCTTTTTGCAGGCTTTAACAAGTCCCTCTGTCATCCAAGGACACTCTTTAGCTTTCAGTTTGCTCTTACATCGACGTATAGGGCAGTTTTTATCATACAATGAAATAAAAACCTTTAAGAATTCCTTATATGCACTATCAACATCTGATTCCTGATATAAATCCTCCCAGTTATGTTTCGCTAGATCATTTTTAAAAGCATTAATTGCTTCCACTGATTCAATTCGCTTGTATTGTATTGGTTTGTCCATTTTTTTCATTTTATAGTTTTTGTTGTAAACTGCAAAAACTGGCAAATGGTCTGAAATGTCACACGCTAGTATTCCACTTTGTGTACAGTTGTTGACATCATTTGTAAAAATGTTATCGATTAGTGTAGCGCTAAAAGAAGTTATTCTGGTTGGTTTTGTGATTTGAGGATATAGACCCATGCTATACATGGTGTTAATAAAATCCTCTGTTCCTTTATGATTTTTTGAGTTAAGTAGGTCAATATTAAAATCCCCACAAATAAACATTGTTTTATGCATTAATTGTGAAAAGGTTTCCTCCATCCAATTTATAAATAGCTCCACATTTGCCCCTGGTGATCTATATACGCTACTAACCATAACATTTTTCTGTTTTTCTTTACAAATTTCTATTGTTATACATTCCAAAACATCATCAATCACAGTTGTCAAGTTATCCACAATTTTGAATTCCAAGGAATTCTCCACAAAAAGTGCTACACCTCCTCCTCCTTTATTCTGTCTATTGACACCAATAAATTCATATCCTTCCAGCTCAAAAGTGATTTTATTTTCACTCTTAATCCACGTTTCTGATAAGGCAATTATGTCAAATGGATGTGCAAATTTATTTAAATAAGCTTTAATATTATAGAAATTCACATTCAGACTTCTACTATTGAAGTGGATAATAGACAATGTATCATTGCTTTTAACCTTCTGTGTGAAATGCTCCTCTGACTAAAAGAGTTGAGTGGTCAACTGTGTCAAAAGCTGCAGTCAGGTCTAAAAGCAGTAAAATGGCAGAATTACCAGAGTCTGTCATTAAAAACAGGTCATTTAAAACCTTTAAAAGTGCAGACTCTGTGCTGTGAAACGCTTTATAGCCTGACCGGAAAGTGTCCAAAGTTCCGTTTGCATCTAGGAAAGGCTGCAGCTGTGCAATGATTTTCAACATTAAAGGGAGTTTAGAAATTGGTCGATAATTAGATAAAATTGTAAGGTCAAGACCAGGTTTTTTGATCAAAGGCTCAACAACAGCTTTTTTTTATAAAAAGAAGGGACAACACCATAATACAGACTGCTGTTGACAATCTCTTTAACAAAATTTCCAATAGTTCCCCAAACCTCTTTAAAGAACCGAGGTGGGACTGGGTCTGTGGGACAGGAGGATGGTTTAAGTTTATTCACTATCCCTGTAAGCACAGACAAAGACACAGGCTCAAACTGACTAAAAACATTTGAGCACTGAGTTGTTATGGTGAGGTTAGAAGAAAGAGACAGAGTAGATAAATTAGCTCTAATATCCTCAACCTTACTATTAAAAAAAGACAGGAATTTTTCACAAGTGTCCCGCGTCATCTCCAGTGTAGTGGATGGATTAGGGTTAAGAACAGAACCAATTGTTTTAAAAAGAACACGGGGTTGACTGCAATTACTTAAAACGAGTTCTGATAAAAACTTAATCTTTTCAGCTTTAACAACACGCTGATAGTTTTTCCAGCTGCATTTGAGTATTTGATAATTCACCTCCAATTTATTATCTTTCCACTTGCGCTCAGCTTTACGGCACTCACGTAGTGCTGCGTGCGTGGTTTCATTAAGCCAGGACTCTTGTTTTGATTTTGGACGCAAGCTTTTCAAGGGGGCTACATCGTCCAAGACGCAAGTACAAGTGGACAGAAATACATTCATTAGTTGATCCGCATCAAGTAGAACTTAACAGCCACATCACATCACAGTCTTTTCACATTTCACTGAACAACTCAAACAAACTCTCCTCGCTTTTCAACACAGAGCATAGACCCAGTTTATGAGTCGTTTCTGTGAGGCTACTGAGCGCGCTCAGTCCGTACCGTCGTACTCGGGGAAGTAGTCCACCAGGTGTGAGGACATGATCTTCTCCTCCAGCAGGTCCTTCTTGTTCAGGGACAGGATCACGGAGGAGTTCTGGAACCAGTGGGACGTGATAAAGGTCCTGAATAGAGCTTTACTCTCCTCCATGAAGTTCTGAAACACACAAAAACACACACACAGATTCCCCCCCGACACACACATACACACACACACACACATACACACTGAGAGACACTATATAAACTGTAAACATGCACATTTCAGGACTCTCTTCTTTTCCGTAGAGTCCGTTGCTTCATTGTTCACTTTACCAGTGTGAAATTCATTAAACCTTCTGAGTTTATGTTTCAGACTCTTGCTCGTCTTTGACACTTTCACCTGAAACAAACGTTCTTCCAAGTCCATGACAGAGGGAACAGTTCTGTTTTGGTCTCAGTGTTTATACTGAGCTCCATCTCTTTGCACCAGTGGGACTTTTGTAGTTATTCTGCAGTTAGATCAGATTTGAATTAAGAACTTCTACGACTCGTTATAGATACAAACTAATTACTAAAGTGTTGCATCTTTGTCACAGTTTGTGTTTTTGAACATTATTGCACATTTACAGGAGGTTTTGGGGGATGATCCTCAGACAATCCTACAACACATGACCAGTCACACCCTCATCCAGGTTTGTACTGTGTGTTTTTCAATTCAGGATCAATCCACTTTAGTGTGTTTGTATGAGAGATATAGACTATGACACTGATGTTGGCAAGACATTTAGTATTAGTATCAGCAGCAACAGCAACGCCTCTGACCACAAGAGCAAAACTGAATGGCCAAAAAAAGACTAAACAGGATGTAAAGAATACCACACATTCAAAGAGCAGGAAATGTAGGCACGAAGACAAATGAGGACACCACAAGTTTTACTGCCATTTTCAGTCCTGGTTCAGTCCTGGTTTGGTCCTGGTTCAGTCCTGGTTCGGTCCTGGTTCAGTCCTAGTTCAGTCCTGGTTCCGTCGTGGTTCAGTCCTGGTTTAGTCCTGGTTCAGTCCTGATGATGGCCCTCGGGGCACTGGTCCTGGTCTGGTCTTTGTTCTTTTTAAGTAAGTAACACTGTTTTCTGTGAGATGCTGCTTCAGGTGCTGTTGTGTTATTTGTGAATATGAGTCTTTGATGGATGAGCGTGTGAACAACTCAAAATAAGTCACATCTTCTTTTAGATTTAAATGTTGAAATGGTCTTTACCCTTTGACCTCTGCTGTGGCTTTCCCTGACGCTGAGGAGCAGAGACTTCATCATGAAGCTCAGTGAAAGAAGATCAAGGGTTTGCAGTTGTTCAGATGGAATGTACATGCTGATTTTCTTTGTTCAAAACTGTCCCAGAGGCTCCACTTTTTAAGGAGACTGAGGCTGTTTGAGCCCAAAATCCTGATCTGTTTTTCTAAAGCAGTTTTGGAGAGTCTTATACACACAGTGTGGCACAGCCTCAGGTCTTTGTCTAATGTAAAACCAAACTTAAAAACTGGCAAATAAGGCCATGAAGGTGACTGACAGGAAAGAGTTTCCTTCTGTTCAGGACATTTGTCTAAACTCTGAGCTCAGATGAACTGTCAGAACCCCTCTCACCTGTTGTGTGGTGAATATGAAACTGTTCCTTCAGGTGTTTGGAGCACATCACTTTAAGAGTAACACAAATAAACTCTCATTTGTCACTTCTGTTTCCCTCTTGAACAAATGTGCTCAACAGAGGCTTAAGTCCCTTTAATCTCCAGTGAGCTTCAGGATCTGTGAGTTGAATGTGTCGACTGTGTGGTTTTATTCATGATATTTGTTAAATGGGGCTGGTGCAGTGACACTTTATGGCTGTGCAGACACAAAATGGACACGTATTTGTCTTCTTCTTTTTGATGAGCTCTGACTGTCCCCGACTGTGATGTGTGAGTGAAACTGTGTTTAAGCTGCAGCACAAGACAAATGTCCCCTTGAACATAAGAACGATTATCTTCATCTAAAAGAAGGACTAAAGGAGGACTAAAACAGGACTAAAACAGGACTAAAGCAGGACTAGAACAGGACTAAAACAGGTCTAAAACAGGACTAAAACAGGACTAAAGCAGGACTAGAACAGGACTAAAACAGGACTAAAGGAGGACTAAAACAAGACTAAAACAGGACAAAAACAGGACTAAAGCAGGATTAAACAGGACTAAAACAGGACTAAAGCAGGACTAAAACAGGACTAAAGCAGGACTAAAACAGGACTAAAACAGGACCAAAACAGGACTAAAGCAGGACTAAAACAGGACTAAAACAGGACTAAAACACGACTAAAGCAGGACTAAAACAGGACTAAAACACGACTAAAGCAGGACTAAAGCAGGACTAAAACAGGACTAAAACAGGACTAAAGCAGGACTAAAACAGGACTAAAACAGGACTAAAACAGAACTAAAGCAGGACTAAAGCTGGACTAATGCAGGACTAAAGCTGGACTAAAACAGGACTAAACTAGGACTAAAGCAGGACTAAAACAGGACTAAAACAGGACTAAAACAGGACTAAAGCAGGACTAAAGCAGGACTAAAACAGGACTAAAGCAGGACTAAAACAGGACTAAAGCAGGACTAAACCTTAGTCAGACCTTGAGCCTATTTGATGTGTGTTCCTTGTGCTGAACCCTGGGCACATTCACACAGACCAGGCTGAAGGAGCAGATGGAGCTGTCGTAGTGAACACACTGCTCCAATACACTTTATGGTTTAGCTGCAGTCTGTTTGATGGTGTTAATATTTATTTGTCTGTTTGCTTTTGGTCCCACACTGAAGCTACTTCAGTCACTCATGTGTGTCTGAGACTCTGTCTCTGCACTTGTCAAAATAAATGTACATTTGATTAATATTAATGTGTTTCTAAAGTCAAACAGCCTGATAGGACATAGTGAGCTTCCTGTTTCCATTACAATCATGAAACCAGCCTGTTACTTTAATGAGCCCAACCACCGCCATTTTGTGTGAAGCTCTGTGTCATGTGACCAACAACTGCCATTTTGTGACATGACTTTTGTGTGTGCAGGGCTCATGGCAGAAGACAACAGCTCAGGTAAAGACACTCACACACCAGGATAACCACTCTGCCACAGTAACACAGAGAGAGCATGCACAATCCACTCAGATCAGGAGTTTAACCCACAACCTCCTGGTGAGAGGGAGGACACAGAATAACCACTCTGCCACAGTGTCTGTGTAATCCCTCAGTCGTCCAGGTGGGATCCAAAAACTCTATTGTGTCACAGGACAAACATTTTAGAGTGACATTTGGCGTCTCATCCCAGCGTCTTCTTCATTTTGGTCAGATTACTTCTTCAGTTATGTTTTATTCTGACTTTAAAAAATGAGGAAATAGACAGGACTGTCCTCCTTCCATCTCCTGACAGTCTTTTCACTACAAACTGAATCAAAACAGATTATTCCTAAGATCTCAGAGCCACTTTGGACCAAATTAGACCCGCTGGAAGGCCAAGTTCGGCCTGGTGACCACACTTTGGACACCCCTGCTCTAAAACTTTTGTCCAGTTGATAAAATTGAATTTTTGTTTGACTCTGGGCGGGGCTTCACTGCTCAGGTAAAGGGGTGGGGCTTCACTGCTCAGGTAAAGGGGCGGGGCTCACTCTGTCTCTTGTCTGTTCAGGTCTCAGGCTGGTGGGAGGGGCCAGTCGCTGTGCTGGGACTGTGGAGGTGAGACACAGAGGAGAGTGGAGACGGGTGGTGTCCTCTAGAATCAGTGGACTTTGGTTCCTGGAGGAGACAGCTTCTGTGTGCAGAGACCTGGACTGTGGCTCTGCTGTTTATGGAGAAAAGAGAGAGGATTTTCCAGAGAGTCTAGTGTGGAGGGTCTTATGTAACTGTGTGAAGACGTCTGCAGTGAGAGAATGTGTCTTAGATTCATTCTCCTCTCCCTCTCCCTTGGGTCTGGAGGTGAAGTGTTCAGGTAAAAGTCTGATCTCACATTTTTATGTTTCTCAGATGTTTTTTTTCTAGTATCTCGCATCACAAACACACACATACCCCCCCACACACACACACCAATCCGGAGCTCCAGGCTCAAATGCTGGGCTTTCAAAGTGTCCAAACAGAGTACCAGGGTCACATGCTGGACTTAGTCATTTTCGCAAAACATGACACCCTCAGGTGTCCCGGGCTGAATCACGCTGCTCACATGAAAATGCTCACGCTGCTCCACAGTGAGTATGCAATTTGCCCCCGCCACACACCCCCACACACCTAGACATACACACAAACATACACATTTATATACACACATACACACATGCACACACACATTTACATATATACACACATAAACGCAAACACACACATAGACACACAAACGCATAGACACACATATACAAACACACACATTTATACACTCACATACACACACACCTACAGATGCACACAAATTCACTTACACAAACACACATGCACACTTACTAAGACAACACACACACACTTATATATACACACTCACACATACACACATACATATGTACACTCATACACATACACACACATATACAGACACATATATTCAAACTCACACATACACACACATATACACATACACATATCAAAACACACTCATACACCTGCACAAACACATATAAACACACATACAAAATTATACACAAATATACACACATGAAACAACATACACACACACACAGAAACACCCCCCCCACACACACACACACACATACACACACAAACACAAACACACGTATACAAAAATACACACACACAAATGCATGTATATACACACAAAAATACACATATACACATGTACACACACAAGAATAACAAACACAGACATATACATACACATACACACAAATACACTCACGCAAACACATGCATACACACATACAAACGTACACACATACAAACACTCTCACACAAACATACACACACAATCACCTAAACCAGGACTAAATCAGGACTGAACCAGGACTAAACTAGGACTGAACCAGGACTAAACCAGGACTAAACCAGGACTGAACCAGGACTAGACCAGGTCTAAACCAGGACTAAACCAGGACTAAACAGGATGACTCTACCAGGTGTCAGAGCAGTGATGTCACACTGTGTGTCCTATTGGCTCAGAGTGATGATGTCACACTGTGCGTCCTATTGGCTCAGAGTGATGATGTCACACATGTGTGTGTCCTATTGGCTCAGAGTGATGATGTCACACATGTGTGTCCACAGACTCGGTGCGTCTGGTCTCGGGGCCCAGTCTGTGCTCAGGATCAGTGCAGATCTGGGACCAGTCCTGGACCTGGGTCTGTGAAGGGGCCTTGAACCAGCAGGGGGCAGAGGTGCTGTGCAGGGAGCTGGGCTGTGGGGCTCCTTCTCTCCTCCAGGGGGCGCTCTCTCCTCTGGGGCAGAGGTTCCAGTGTGAGGGCCATGAGTCTGCTCTGATGGACTGTCCCCGCTCCGGCTCAGAGACCTGCTCCTCTGGAGCCGCTGTCAACCTCACCTGCTCAGGTAAAGGGGCGGGGCCTCACTGATCAGGTAAAGGGCAGGGCTTCACTGCTCAGGTAAAGGGGCGGGGGTTCACTGCTCAGGTAAAGGGCAGGGCTTCACTGCTCAGGTAAAGGGGCGGGGGTTCACTGCTCAGGTAAAGGGGCGGGGCCTAACTGCTCATGGAAAGGGGCGGGGCTTCACTACTCAGGTAAAGGGGCGGGGCCTCACTGCTCAGGTAAAGGGGCGGAGCCTCACTGCTCAGGTAAAGGGGCGGGGCCTCACTGCTCAGGTAAAGGGGTGGGGCTTCACTGCTCAGGTAAAGGGGCGGGCTTCACTGCTCAGGTAAAGGGGCGGGGCTTCACTGCTCAGGTAAAGGGGCGGGGCTTCACTGCTCAGGTAAAAGGGCGGGGCTCACTCTGTCTGTCGTCTGTTCAGAGCTCAGGCTGGTGGGAGGGGCCAGTCGCTGTGCTGGGACTGTGGAGGTGAGACACAGAGGAGAGTGGAGACGGATGGTGCCCTCTAGATTCTCTGGACTCTGGTTCCTGGAGCACACAGCTGCTGTGTGCAGAGACCTGGACTGTGGCTCTGCTGTTCATGGAGAAGAGAGACGTGATTTTCCACAGAGTCCATTGTGGTGGGTCTCACCTGACTGTGTGAAGAAGAAGACGTCTGCAGTGAGAGAATGTGTCTTTGGTTCAGAGTCCTTATCCTCTCCCTCTCCCTCGGGTCTGGAGGTGAAGTGTTCAGGTAAAAGTCTGATTTCACATTTTTATGTTTCTCAAATGTTTTTTTTTTCTAGTGTCTCATTACACACAAAAATACACACACACATATATACACACATACACACATAAACACACACACACACACACAAACACACCCCTACTCACATACATACATGTACACACACAAACACACACACTGACATACACGAAAATACACACATAAACTCTACTCTATAAAACTCTATGTAACTCTATGGGAGACTTAATATTTTTAAATAAATGTCCAAACTTCTGCTCCACAAATGTTGATCCTTCTCATTATTAGTTTGAGTTTGGCTCCTCAAACTGTCACATTAATCTTATGGTTTAAAGTCGTTTCATCTGAGCACGATCACGTCTTTGAGCTTGAATAATGGCTCCACTTTATGAAGATATTGGGAAAAAATCATTTGACTTTTGTTTATTTAAACTGACAGAGAAGACGAGGAACTTAGGGCCAGTTTTATAAAAATACTGAAATTTCACTGGACGTTTTCTCTCACTGCAGGTCCTCCCTCCTTTCCTCCTCCCTCCTCTCCTCCTCCCTCCTCTCCTCCTCCCTCCTCTCCTCCTCCCTCCTCTCCCTCTGTGTGGATGCTGTGGCTAGTGCGCCCTCTGCTGGTGTCCAGTCCGTACGCCGTGTGCACTGTGCTGCTGGTGCTGATCTACAGGGAGCAGAGTCGCACAGGTAACCCCACAGTCTGAGATGTTCTGACCTAAACTAAAGAATGAACCCACACCAGGTCCTCCAGGTCCTCCAAGCGCTGGGACAACAGCCTTTTTGGTGCAGTTTTTGGATCTCCACTGAGGGGAGGAGCCTGTGTTCTGCTCACACCATCTACATTTATCAGGGAATAGAAACACATTTGTCACCATGGGGATTCTTGCACGTTTTTTGGCAACTTTTCTCTGACACTTTTGAGGCACAAACAGTGAACAGCTCCCCCAGAGTGTGACGTATCCTCTACTATCAGCCAATAGCACATCTGGAAATATTCTCGTGCTGACTCAAGCCCCGCCCACCTGCTCTTCAGGTTTTGGTTCTGGTTGAGTGAAATATATTGTACTTATATATGTAATTCTCCTCCCTGGATGTTAAACTTTGTTAGACAGACACACTGGGCCCAGCGCCTCATCTTAAAGACACATGACACTACAACATATTTACATCTTTATTTTACATTTCACTCATCGTTACTGTTATGATGCTCTAACCTCCATTTTACACTAGAGCAGCCGTCAGAAACCAGCATCTATCACAGGCTAACACACAGGCTAACACACAGGCTAACGCACAGGCTAACACACAGGCTAATACATTTTGAATTTGTAAGTACAGAGCAGGGGGCGGGGATAGGGGGTAGGTGAAAACAGACTCTTCTGAGCACTCAAGCCTCAGTTGCAGGACAAACTCAAACATGAATCGCTCTAAATAAAAGCTCAAATGTTTTCCCCCTGCTGGATAAAAGAGGTATTACACAGACACAGGTTTCAGGTCACTGGGGGGCAGTGTGGAGCAGAGAGGGGCTGTGGGAGGGCATCTGAACACAACCCCAGTTTGGGCTAATTGTTTGTCTTGACTCCGCCCACAGGAAGTCCACATGTCGTTTCCATGGAGACGGGCCAGCAGGAGGAGGAGTATGATGACATCGCCGCTGAGGTCACCACCGAGCACAGCTTCTGAGCCAATCACAGCTCTGCTTTCATCTTTAAATGAGTCTGACATTTCAGTTAAAACAAAAAATATATATGTGAATAAAATATAGTGTTAAGATTCACTTTATTTGTAATGATTTAAATGTCCTGCATCTGCTTGTTTCCACATATTTTAATAAAATGTGACTTATGAGCTGCTCTTGAGTTCTGTCTATATCTAGTTATAATCAGGAAGCGCATTGTTCACATGCTAACTCGCTTGCTCTCAAGTAGGGATGGAATGATATTAAAATTTAGACTTTTAAACAATTATTGTGGCCAAAATAATCGCAATTAACAATATTATCATGATACTTATTATCTTGTTAACCTTCCAACGGTCCAGGCCTTTTTTTTTTTTTTACCTGAAATCATCACAGTGCTGACAGGAAAAACATTTCAAAATCAAAAAATGTGGAGTTGGACTTCACTTATCTTTCAAAGCTCTGGTTCTGTCAAATATAAACATATTCACACAAAGTTGGTCTCATTCTTTCCGTACAGGCCCAGAGAATATAATTCAGTCAAGAAATTATGTCCACAAGATAAGTTAGATCCTCCATGTCCAATCTGCTGCAGGAAAGTATTCCAAATGTGAAATCTGCTCCATCACGTTTTTGCCTTTCTTTTGTTGATTTCATGCATAATAAACTTCTGACAGCACCAACTTTGTTACTCAGGGCTAAACAAACGTGTTAGCTTCTGATTAACACCAGAGTTGTCCAATAAGGTGGGGGTTGCGGGTTACTGGAGCCCCAGACAGTGAATCAGTACTACAGATGACTGGAAGTTTACTTCTCTCCCCCTTGTAGAATCAACATTTACATTACACAAGTTTAGTGATGTTTTCCCCTTACAGCCAATGAGCAGTGGAACATGACGATGTATGATATGCCATGGTTTTCCGTAAATACGTGTGCGGAAAAGAAGCTGGATGGATGCAGAGATCTGCGTATTGAGTACATAATTTTACGCACTGTTGTTTTGCAGCAGTTTTGCGTTCTAAACATGACAAAACATGTTTGTACAAATTAAACTAAAGGCATGTCGGACCTGGAGCAGTTTGTGGCAAAGAGTGAAGATTCCACCGTGGACTCAGGAGTAGAGGACCTTATGTTTTGGACTGGATGCTGTTCCTGATCGGTCAGTGTGGTTTATTCTGCTGTTGATATAATTGTAGGTCAAATATATCGTGTGTAATCTTTAGCATGGCTTCTGTGCATGTTTGTGTTTTTCCTTAGACACATGGGGGACGTTGACATGTCAGATGTGCTCATTGGTTGTTGCGGTTGTTGAAGCATCATCATCTTGTGTACATCAACCCGGGCAGTGACAAGACACACAGGGCAGAAGTGCAGGAAGTGACATGTCAAAACTCCAGTGAAATGTTTAAACCACAATATCCCCCTGTGCTTCCAGCAACAAAGAGACTGTTATAATGACACAGAGAAGACCAGACAAAATCATGTACATTGTGTTTTCTTTCTGTGTGTACCAGAGTGTTTAAATGCTCAGCAGACAAACTCACAGTGATTCTGAAACCTGTGGGTAAAACTATAAGGTGTTACCTTTACAAAGACCTCAAACTTCTGTATTTAATACTGAGGATTTAATAATGGTGATCTTTTTAATTTGGAGAGGTCAGAACAAAGGGACTCTCACTAAAATGATGCGAAATTGTAAAGGGTTAAAAACGTGAACATAACTTTTTGTGCGAATATATTTGATAAGTTGTGAGAAGCTTCAACATTTGTGCATCAGATGTTTGGAGATTTCTTTCAAAAACACAAGTGAGTGAGGTGTCAGACCTGACTAAAGCAATGGGGCTAATGTGATCTGTGTTTAACAAACACTCAGAGGGGAAAAGCACTCTCACCGAGCAGACACTGAACACCACTTTTTTTTCCATTTAAACAAAAATACAATGACACAAAACCTATCCAAATGTTTTATGGAGCTGTTACTTAAGTCACAGCACATGAACTTTGTGTCAATACAAATTTAAACAGTATGAGACTTTCTGGGCCAAATAGACCTGTAAATATGTCTTATTACATCAGTCTTAAGATTTTCCAAAACATCTTGCCTACTTTTTGCTAGATTTTTTACATTTTTGGTGTAGTTTATACTTTTACTTCCTGGTTCCATAACTGTTACCTAGCAACCACAATGTAAACAAGGATTAAACAGGCTCTGTGCACAGCAGGACGCTAGCTAGCTCACTGTATCTCAAACCTACAATAAAAACAAGACTACCCAGTTATTTTATATGTAGAATACTTTGTGTTGTTGTTTTAATATTTATTATGCCTCTGACTTGGGGAAAAACCCTCATAAAGATAAAACTGGACAGGAAGTACTGACGCTAACAGTGAGGTAGAGGGCGTGGTTTTGCACAGAGCCTATTGTCTAAATGACACAACAGTTATGATTATACTAAAACAAATAAATTACATAAACTCTATGCAGTGAAGGTTTAAGGTGTAAGAAAAATGTCTTTCTTGTACCTAAACTGTCTTTGTTTTTTGGATGGACTTTTCTGTGTTGATGACGTAACAACTCAGTGCTACTTCCTGTATTTTTGTACTTTTTTCTCAACTTTTCTTCCAAAACTGCCACATAACTGATGTAAAACGCTGATAAATATTTAGCACAGGTTTTATATACAAACCAAGTCAGATTCAGAAACACATGAATCCCTTTAAACTATAGGGATTCTTGTGATGTTAATCCGACTCTGCTGGACAGTCCCTGAATGAAAACGTTCTCTGTTTTGTCTCATTCAGAATGAAGCGGATTGTAGTGGACTTTTTGAAGAGCTGGACAGATGGGGACAGCAGTGTGACCTTCAGATCAGAGGATAAACAATCACAAAATAACTCCATGATGAACGCAGTGTCATTATTCGTAGGTTATATAATTGACAATGATGTAGTATAAGGCCTTATTTTTAGATATATTTATATTTACAAAGGCAAACTATGTAACTTTACAGGTGGAGGGTCTGCCACCCAGTTGTCTCCATGGAGATGTTAATTCATTTCCAGGAAAGTAGGCTTGAGTATTCTGCAAAAATAATTTTTTGTATCTTTCTACCAAGTTATAACGGTGTTTCCTCATCAAAAACACGTCTGAAGAGGTTTTAAGTGTCATCCATGCATGTTTGAGTAATCTAGAGATCTCTCCAGGGCCCTATTTAAACCCTCCTTACATTTAGCTGTAAGATCCTGTCCAAAGCTCTGCCCACGAGCCTACATCACCCATGTACGAGGCTCCGCCCACAAGCCTACATCACCCATGATCCACACGACAATCCTCCATAAATACACAAAAACATGACACAAACTGTGCACTATGACATGACAAACCTGATGTGATGTGCAGTAGTTTCATTCATGGGATGCAGCTGATTGTGTTGTGATCGTGCTCTGAAGGGGGAGCGACTTAGCAAACATGTTAATCCTTTGTTTTGGGTGAGGACTGATCTAAATATGTCCTGTGTTAGAGTTAATAGTTCTTCAGTAACAGCAGCTCCTTCACACAATGATGTCACCAACAGGATGAATGGAGGAGGATCCTGTTCGTGACGCCATTCTGACATTTAACTCAGTTCTAACACGACTTCAGACTGAACACAACAGAACAGCAGGTTTCAGAACATTCTAAAGGACAAGGGCTTCACAGAGATGGACATGAGCACAGGGGCAAACAACTATTCAAAACTATATACTGTGTCTTTTCAGTGGTTAAAAGTCCTCAAAATGGCGCCTGTATTAATAAAGTGAAACAGTAATGTCCCATTGAGAGGGGCACATGTAAAATGGACATGGACACATATATTGGACTCATGGATTTGTCTCTAACTGATCAGGTACAACATTTGTGTATTTGTCTTTTGAATAATCCTTTTAAGACAGAACATGTGAAAGAAACAGCAGCTCTAGTACTGATGGTTTTCACACTTTAGAATGTGAAGATCTTATACTCTTAGATTTAAGCTCAAATGTTCAGATATTATTTAATGAAGATATGATTTGTTATTTCAGAACAGTAGGACAGTGTGAAAACACATGATAATGACTCTGTGACAGCCACACCCTCTGCAGCTACAGGCCTTTACCTGTGAACACTGTGACCTTTGACCTCACAAAACACAACACACATTTTTACTACACTATTATTTCACACACACATTTTGTCTCCTCCTGAGTTAATCTTCAGTTTTTTAGACTTGTCGTAACGGGTGTGTGGAGCGGACCAAAGGATGCAGACTCGGGGAATATTTACAGGATTTATTGTAAGAATAGGATAAGTACAAACAGCGGGTGATCCGGAGGTGAGCAGGTGAGCAGGAACACAGGTTACACAGGGACCGGGGACATGAAGGGACCACAGGACAACAGGCAGACCAGACGGGCGTAGGGCAGAGCAGGCAGGAGACATCCAGGACCAGAGCACGACAAGAACACAGGGGCGACAGGAACGCAGGCAGGAAAGACGTGACACGACAATGATCTCGCCCTGAGTCTCTTCTCCCAGCTCCTTTTATGCACAGCAGGTGTGTTGATTGCACTGATGGGCTGCAGATGCGCACAGGAGGAGCCAGGAGCCCAGCCCAGATCTGGCAGGTGAGGGAGGGAAGGAGCAGGACAGGAGTAAAACCAGGAGCGGACAGTGCAGATCATGACAAGACTTTATTTTTGCATTAACATTTTCATTTGTTCACATTTTTAGGAACTTTTTTGACCCAAAGTGAACAGTGTCCTCTGCATTTGAACCAATATGAAACTTTTTTCCTTTGCATTTGACCCAATAGTGAACATTGTCCTCTGCTTTTGACCAAATATGAAACATTGTCCTCTGCATTTGACCCAATATGGAACAATGTCCTATGCATTTGACCCAATATGAAACTTTTTTCCTTTGCATTTGACCCAATAGGGAACAGTGTCCTCTGTATTTGACACAATATGAAACAGTGTCCTCTACATTTGACCCAATAGTGAACAGTGTCCTCTGCATTTGACCCAAAATAGAACAATGTCCTTTGCATCTGACCCAATATTAAACCGTGTCCTCTGCATTTGACCCAATATGAAACAGTGCCCTTTGCAGTTGACCCAATAGGGGACAGTGTCCTCTGCCTTTAAGCCAATATGTAACGCCTACTCTGTATTTCACCCCATAGATAACAGTGCCATCTGCATTTGACCCAATATGTAACAGTGTCCTCTGCATTTGACCCAATAGAGACCAATGCCCTGTGTGTTTGACGCAATATGAAACAATTTCCTTTGCATTTGACCCATTATTGAACAGTGTCCTCCTCCTTCATCTCCTCCTCTTCCACTCCATGTTACAGTTTTCTGGACACAAACTTAATTCACTTCATTTAAGCCAAATTGAGGTCGTCTTATTAAACTCTCCAGTTAAATCTGGACAAGGGTTCCCTTTTAAAATGGAGCATGATGTTTTTTTATATCTTGGGGTTCATGTCACGCACAAACCAGAAGACTTGTTCAAAACAAACTTCTGTCCTCTATTGTTGAGAATTAGTGAAGATTTTGAGCGCTGGTCTTTACTTGTCCTTAGTCGCACGTATTAAATGTGTCAAATGAATGTCTTGCTTCGCTTCCTGTTCTTATTCCAGAGCATTCCCCTTTTCCTGCCCGTTCTTCTCTCAGGCAGATTCACTTGTGGCTGAATTTCTTTTGGGATAAGACTCTTTAGGCCGTACCTACAGTTACCTAAACTAGGTAAGGGAGGCCTTACCACATTTCAGGTGTTATTATTGATCCTCCAAGGTAAGACTTTTAAATATTGTCTTCAGTCCAAAACACTTCCCTCTTTGGATTGATTAGTGACGGAGCAGAACTCTGTAAAACCAGTGTCCCTTGCAGCATTGTTAAATTCACCCATACAATCCCCCTTTAGATATTTGTTTGTTGATAAGGTCTTCACATCTTTTCAGCAAATATCTGTAAAATTCTTTCTCCCAAAGCAACATTTTTTCAAATACCTGTAAGTTCACAGTTTTGTTAATAGCAACTTCCCTTCATTTCAAACTTACCTGAAGATTCTGCTCTTGATTCGTGGCTTTTATCCACTTCTTCCTTGAAAGGGTCTATTTGGTTCTTCTATAATCAGAGATCGTTTATTCGCTCAGATTCTCTTGCCTTGATAAAAGTTCTTTGGGAGGGAGATCTTGACTCTGATGAGCTGTGGTCACAGATTTGAACACGTGTACATGAGTCTTCCATATGTGCTCGGCTCAGTCTCATACAGTGTAACGTGTTCACCGGGTTTGTTATACAAAATCACACTTATCCAAAATATACCCCAACTTTTCTCCAACATGTGACCGGTGCCACCAATCTACAGGAAACCTTAGTCAGACATTTTGGCTCTGTCCAAAACCCTGTGGTTATTGGACCGATTTTGTTTCAATAATCTCAGGTGTTATTGGCGAGAAAGTTCATCTAAATTCTCCGAGTGCCTCATTTGGGATTTTTGTAGGGCCAACTTCCCTTTTCAAGGGGGCAGGAAAGGGCAGGACCGACAGGGATCATGACAGTGCCTTCAAATGTCAGCGCGCCATCTGGATGCGCGCCATCTGGATGTGTCAACTCCCGCATAGACTATTGCAACGCTCTCTACGCAGGGATTAACCAAGCTGGACTTCACCGCTTACAGCTTGTGCAAAATGCTGCAGCTCGCCTCCTCACGAACAGTCGCAAACATGGTCACATCACCCCTGTCCTGTACTCTTTGCACTGGCTCCCTGTCCACTTCAGAATTCATTTTAAAATTGTAATGTTTGTTTTTAATGCACTAAATGGCCTTGAACCTTCTTATCTGTGTGACATTTTGACCCCTCACCAGCCCAGCAGAGCTCTACGATCTGCTGGGCAACATCTGCTGGAGGTCCCCCTGTCCGGTGACAAAAGTGGGGTGATCGATCTTTTCCAAAACTCTGGAACTCATTGCCCACAGAGTTGCGCTCCATCTCTGACCTGCCTCTGTTTAAAGCCAAACTTTAAACTTATTTATTTAGAATGGCTTTCAGCACTTAGTGGCCCTGTGACTCTTTATTTTAATGATGTAATATGCTTGGTTGATTTGTATGAAGTTATTGTTTTTAATCGTGTTTTTTAACGTTGTAAAGCACTTTGGGCAGCCTGGGTTGTTAGAAGGTGCTATAGAAATAAAGTTTAATTGATTGATTGCTTGATGTGCATCTAGAGCATCCAAGACACGTGGAGGAGGTGTCTGTGTTCAAATTTACAGGCGTCCAAATAGAGGCGTCCAGCACGTCCTTGACGATCCGGTGTGAACGCACCTTGACGCTTGAAGACGCACCGCAAAAATGCAGGACGCCCAAGACATCCCTTGGTGCGTTCCCACCGGGGCGTCGGGGGCGTCCAGTTTACATGCAAAGTCAATGGTGGACGCGCGTCTTGGTCACGCTGTGTTTTTGCGGCGCTTCTTGACCGTCCAGAGCGGCGCAAATCTGGTGTCGGTGCGACGCGTCCAGAGCGTCCAGGCGTCAAGACCCCACAAAAGTTCAAATATTAGAACTTTTGTGGCGTTTGATGCGCAGCGTCAACCAATCAGACACCAGTGATATCAACAGGTCATTATTCGGAACACCGGTTCCGGGTAATAGATGTCGGTGGGTACGGCCGGATGAACGATGGGGGGATTTTGGCCAACTCTGCCTTCAGCCAGGCACTGCGTGACGCCACCCTGGAGCTACCCCCTGGCCACCAGCTGCCTGGAGCTGATCGTAGGGGACCCCAGCCCCATGTCTTTGTAGTGGATGTGGCCTTTCCGCTGCAGAGACGTATGATGCGGCCCTACCCTGGATGAAAGCATGATTTTTACTTTTAAACCTTGTGTTGATTATTTTGTGTCTTAAGCATTGAGGTGAACTTGTTTCTCTGCAAGAATGTGACACAAGCTTATTTTAGGCTGTCTCCACTAGAACCAGTCGCATCGGTCATACGATACTAGTATTCCTCTTCAGGTTGACAAGAGTCTAGTAATCCATCTTTTAGTGACTGTAGGCATCTCTTAGTGACGCATTCTACCTCTCTGTAAACAGCTAACCATACATCCCTTTGTGACCTTGTACGGACAGTATGTAAAATTAGTTAAGTCCTTATAAGACCTGCCTTCTATAGATAGTACCTTGAAAAGGCTATAAGTACTGGAAAACTCCTCTGAAATGTAACGCATGTGCCTGCTGTCTGTAACTTCATTCATCTCATGAGATAAACTTCTTTCAACTCTCTACCTGGTCTGCAATCTCTTCCTTCACGATTACACTGGATGTGCACACGGTGGCCTCTCCCCTGAAGAGCGCATCTTCAATTACCACCTCTTCCGGGCACGGTTGGTAGTTGAAGATGCGTTCGGAATCTGGACCTCACAGTGGCGAGTGTTTCGCCGGGAAGTGGAAATCCACCCTGAAACAGCTGAGAAGTGAGTGAAGGCAACCTGTGTCCTCCACAACTTCATGAGGGCTACACCAGACACTCACCTGCACTGAGGGGAGCTGGACCACAAGGGGAGGAGCCACTGCCAGATGTGAGGCAGATGGGAGCCAACAACGCTTCCCAAGAGGCCGTGAGGGTGAGGGAAGTGTTCAAGGCTCACTTCTGTGAGGAGGGAGCAGTGCCATGGCAGCCAGCAGAGTAATGTCCACCACAGGACTGACCCACAACGGCTCTTTTAAGAGCCATCCACTTAACTATAAAGAGCTTTGTCTATGGTTATGATTGATTATATTTATTTCCTTTACAAATATTATACTACCAACATTTACAGATTGTATATTGTCGTTTGCAGGTACGAGCTGCCAGGAATGTGCTGGCGACTGTGGCTTCACGTTTATCATAATATGCACATTCAAGATTGACCCTAATTTCCAGGTTACACAGGGACATTAATAAATACATACAGATGTACTTCACTCTTGTCTGTTCTTTTTTGATGTTTTATTGATGGTGTTCAATTGGTAAATGAAGTAAACTTTTACATATATAAGTATGGATACATTTTGTTCAGTTACTGATATTCTCATGTTGTTATAGTCTCATTTCCAAGATGGCGCCGCGTACGGTCGCCCTGGTGATTTGGTGCTCCATCCTCACCTCCTCCATCACTGTGTGGTTCACTGGGGCCAGGGACAGACACTGCAGCACATTGTGCCTCTGCTGAGAAGGTGATTGGCTGCTCCTTCCATCTCTACAGGACCTGTCTCCAGGACTCGGGGGGGAGCAGGCTGTAGAGCAGCTGACACACCCTGGACATGGACTATTTGAGCCACTTCCCTCTGGCAGGAGGCTACGGTCCATTGGGACCAGATCCTCTCGTCATAAGAAGTTTCTTCCCCTCTGCAGTTTGTCTCATGACACTTTATAATATCTGCACAAAACTGGACACTTTATAACACCGGTCACTTTAATAAGTCATGTTTGCACTGTTGTTCTGATGCTGCTGTTGTATATATTTTCTACCTCTAAGTATTTTATTTTATTTTTAAGCATATCTTCTTTCACTTCGTGCATGGCCTTAGTTGTATTTGTATTTATTCAGTGTGTTTTATGTTGCACTTTATCACCAAACTAAGTTCCAACTTTGTGAACTGTGTTCACAGACGATGACAATAAAAGGATTCTGATTCTGATATTACTCCTTACAAACTAGTAAACAAAAGGTGTATGATGTATAAAAAACAAACAAATCAAATTTGAGAGACAAAAGAAAGTGCTCATCCTCAGACTGAGCAGGAGGAGGACGAGGAGAAGGAGGAGGTGGTGGAGGAGCAGGTGGAGGTAGAGGAGGTAGGTCCCGGATTGCCATCAGTAGCTCTGTCTCGAATGTTGTGGTGAACGACTCCAGGAACCTCCTCTTTGCCGTCCTCTTTCTTGGGCCTGTAAATCAAAAAGTTATGAGAATGATGTGTACACATAAGTTAACTAAATGCAGTACAAATGTACATTTAATGGGAAATTGAAGACTGAAGTTGCACAGTGAAATTCCAAACAACCTCATACAGTGTTAAGACTGACTCCAACTTAATGCCTTTACACACCTGTGGGTGCAGCAGAAGGGCCAGCCTGCTCTGAAGAAGCAGCAGCAGCAGATCTAGGAGGTTACTCTCAACTGGTTCTGTCATGATAATAATGAAAAAATAGTCCACAGCAGTTCTATTTTTGCTTTGTATATTGTACTGTGCACTGAATTATCATTACTCAATTCCTATTCTTATTATTACAACATAGCACAGACACAAACAGACAGGTTGTATGTACATCATTTTCCAATGTCTTTTGGACTGTACTCAACACACCTCCTGCATGTGACGGCCCTGCTCCTCCTGCTGCTGCTTCTTCTTCAGGCTCTTCAGGTTCTTCAGGATGGTCCCCTGTGGCCTGCATCTCCTCGACCCTCGGCATGTTCCCGCTCGTCTGACGAGGGGAAATGAAGGGGTTGAGGAATGTCAGAACCTCAGAGAACCGCCACTTTTTGGCTGACCCTGCTGCTGACCCACTCCTCTTTTCTTTCTCCTTTCTCCTCTCCTTCATGTCCCTCAGACTCTTCCACCGCTTCTTGCATATGTCCACTGAAAAAAGACAAACTCATCAGCTATAAACAAGTGCCAACGGCAACTGAATGATGCTGCACAGGTTAGCGTAAAGGCAGACAAATATTTTACCGCTCTAAAGTTGTGATAACTTACCAGACACACCGAGCTCCTCACTTATCGTCCTCCAGGCAAGGTCCTTTTTCTGCCGGTCTTTATAATCTGCCAGCATCACATTATAAATCAATGGACACTGGCAAACGGCAACTATCAGTCGGTCATCCATTTTGTTGGTGTGGCTCCCGGTGTTCAGATTGACCTGTTGATGTCACTGGTCTCTGATTGGTTGATGCTGCGATGCTCTGGACGCGTCGCGCCGACGCCAGATTCGCGCCGCTCTGGACGCTCAAGACGCGCCGCAAAAACGCAGCGTGGCCAAGACACGCGTCCACCATTGACTTTGCATGTAAACTGGACGTCCCTGACGTCCCGGTGTGGACGCACCATTATTCCTAAGCTACTTTCACCTCAGCTGAGCTTCAAGGCGCCACAAAACAGATGTACCAAATTTCAGAAGTAAATCAATGAATGAACTGAGAAGAAATTATTAAGAAATAATTTAAAGTAATTAGCAACTCTCCAATCTGTCCATTAGGAGGAGTTGGTACACAGGAAGGACTTATATAGAGGGGGAGGAGCCTAATGTTCCACTCACGAGTCCCCCCATGAGAAAGTAATCCCAAATGTAACCTCAAAACCCCAAAAAGGAGAGTCAGAGCTGTGTATTTAAACCACAAAACCTAGACCAGGTTGGACTCCTTCAGGTTGAGCTGCAGGATGGTGTCTTTGACCGCGGCGAACAACAAGTGGATGTTTTCAGTGTCGGTGGCGCAGGTGAAGTGGGAGTAGATGATTTTGTCACTGTCTGGGTTTAGGTCCACAAACATCTTCAGGATAAACTCCCACGCAGCCTGGGCGTCTGAGGGCCTGAAGAGGAACAACACTGAAGTGCACAAGTCAGGGTTTCATGGCTTTGGAACTGTCATTTATACATCATTTTATAGAGTTTTACATCAGTTAAATGGAAAAGGAAGCAGCTCTAAAAATGAATCTGTTGAATGAATCCAAGACATTAATACACAAAATCCCATCCAAAATGTAGGCTCATTTTTTGAGTTTTAACTTGTATTTAAGAAACTGAAGGCGTTGTCAATTATTAAAAACATAAATATGTACTGAGATAATGTCACTATAGTAGAACTTAACAGCCACATCACCATCACAGTCTTTTCACATTTCACTGAACAACTCAAACAAACTCTCCTCGCTTTTCAACACAGAGCATAGACCCAGTTTATGAGTCGTTTCTGTGAGGCTACGGAGCGCGCTCAGTCCGTACCGTCGTACTCGGGGAAGTAGTCCACCAGGTGTGAGGACATGATCTTCTCCTCCAACAGGTCCTTCTTGTTCAGGGACAGGATCACGGAGGAGTTCTGGAACCAGGGGGATGTGATAAAGGTCCTGAATAGAGCTTTACTCTCCTCCACATACACACATACACAAACATACCCCCCCCCCCCCCCACACACACACACACACACTGAGAGACACTATATAAACTGTAAACATGCACATTTCAGGACTCTCTTCTTTTCCGTAGAGTCCGTTGCTTCATTGTTCACTTTACCAGTGTGATATTCATTAAACCTTCTGAGGTTATGTTTCAGACTCTTGCTCGTCTTTGACACTTACACCTGAAACAAACGTTCTTCCAAGTCCATGACAGAGGGAACAGTTCTGTTTTGGTCTCAGTGTTTATACTGAGCTCCATCTCTTTGCACCAGTGGGACTTTTGTAGTTATTCTGCAGTTTGATCAGATTTGAATTAAGAACTTCTACGACTTGTTATAGATACAAACTAATTACTAAAGTGTTGCATCTTTGTCACAGTTTGTGTTTTTGAACATTATTGCACATTTACAGGAGGTTTTGGGGGATGATCCTCAGACAATCCTACAGCACATGACCAGTCACACCCTCATCCAGGTTTGTACTGTGTGTTTTTCAATTCAGGATCAATCCACTTTAGTGTGTTTGTATGAGAGATATAGACTATGATACTGACGTTGGCACAACTTTTAATATTAGTATCAGCAACAGCAGAAACAGCAACGCCTCTAACCACAAGAGCAGAAGTGAATGACCAAAAAAAGATTAAACAGGATGTAAAGAACTTCACACATTCAAAGAGCAGGAAATGAAAGCATTAAGACAAATGAGGTCATCACAAGTTTTCCTGCCATTTTCAGTCTTGGTTTAGTCCGGGTTCAGTCCTGGTTCAGTCCTGGTTTAGTCCTGATGATGGCCCTCGGAGCACTGGTCCTGGTCTGGTCTTTGTACTTTTTAAGTAAGTAACACTGTTTTCTGTGAGATGCTGCTTCAGGTGCTGTTGTGTTATTTGTGAATATGAGTCTTTGATGGACGAGCGTGTGAACAACTCAAAATAAATCACATCTTCTTTTAGATTTAAATGTTGAAATGGTCTTTACCCTTTGACCTCTGCTGTGGCTTTCCCTGACGCTGAGGAGCAGAGACTTCATCATGAAGCTCAGTGAGAGAAGGTCAAGGGTTTGCAGTTGTTCAGATGGAATGTACATGCTGATTTTCTTTGTTCAAAACTGTCCCAGAGGCTCCACTTTTTAAGGAGACTGAGGCTGTTTGAGCCCAAAATCCTGATCTGTTTTTCTAAAGCTGTTTTGGAGAGTCTTATATACGACAATGTGGCACAGCCTCAGGTCTTTGTTTAATGTAAAACCAAACTTAAAAACTGGTAAATAAGGCCATGAAGGTGACTGGCAGGAAAGAGTTTCCTTCTGTTCAGGACATTTGTCTAAACTCTGAGCTCAGATGAACTGTCAGAACCCCTCTCACCTATTGTGTGGTGAATATGAAACTGTTCCTTCAGGTGTTTGGAGCACATCACTTTAAGAGTAACACAAATAAACTGTCATTTGTCACTTCTGTTTCCCTTTTGAACAAATGTGCTCAACAGAGGCTTAAGTCCCTTTAATCTCCAGTGAGCTTCAGGATCTGTGAGTTGAATGTGTCGACTGTGTGGTTTTATTCATGATATTTGTGAAATGGGGCTGGTGCAGTGACACTTTATGGCTGTGCAGACACAAAATGGACACGTATTTGTCTTCTTTTTGATGAGCTCTGACTGTCCCTGACTGATGTGTGAGTGAAACTGTGTTTAAGCTGCAGCACAAGACAAATGTCCCCTTGAACATAAGAACGATTATCTTCATCTAAAAGAAGGACTAAAACAGAACTAAAGAAGGACTAAAGCAGGACAAAAACAGAACTAAAGAAGGACTAAAGCAGGACAAAGTGTCGTAACGGTGCGGGAAGGACCAAAGAGTGCAGACTCAGGGCAAGTTGACAGTGTTTATTTACAGGATGGTGAATTTCAGTCTTTAATAGTTCATTCAAACACACACAAGGATGCAGGAAGCAGGAGGCAGGCGGGGCGGTCGTAGAGCAGGTCGAGGACGGGAAGCCAGGACCGGAATGAAGACAGGAGCGGGGACGAGACCAGGACAGGCAGGGCCGGCGTAGTCCAAAGAGCAGGACCCAGAGCAAGAAGCAGGCGGGACGCCGGAGACCAAGACAGGACAGGTGGCAAGGCAGAGGGATGACTGTACCGGAGCTGCAGCACCGAGGCAGAAGCAGGAACGAGCGAGGGCGGGAATCTGGAAGGTGACAAAAATTCCAAATGAGAGCATGCAGACGAGTAACAAAGATGCAAAAACTGAGCTGGAGCATTCACGTTTACACGCGGACGGTCTGGCTCCGAGTGTAGTCTCCCGAGCCCTCATATACTCAGCAGCAGGTGGCGGTGATTGCGCTGATGCGATCCAGGTGCGTGTGGGAGGAGTCAGGAACTCCGCCCAGCTCCAGACAGACAGGTAGGGGAGGGGGAGAGAACACAGGAGGACAGGAACAAACAGGGATCAAGACAAAAGCAGGACAAAAGCAGGACTAAAACGGGACTAAAACGGAACTAAAACGGGACTAAAGCGGGACTAAAGCGGGACTAAAACGGGAGTAAAACAGTACTAAAACATGACTAAAACAGGACTAAAATGGGACTAAAGCGGGACTAAAACGGGACTAAAGCGGGACTAAAGCTGGACTAAAACAGGACTAAAAGAGGACTAAAGCTGGACTAAATCAGGACTAAACCAGGACTAAAGCAGGACTAAACCTGGACTAAAGCAGGACTAAAACTGGACTAAAACAGGACTAAAACTGGACTAAACCTTAGTCAGACCTTGAGCCTATTTGATGTGTGTTCCTTGTGCTGAACCCTGGGCACATTCACACAGACCAGGCTGAAGGAGCAGATGGAGCTGTCGTAGTGAACACACTGCTCCAATACACTTTATGGTTTAGCTGCAGTCTGTTTGATGGTGTTTATATTTATTTGTCCGTTTGCTTTTGGTCCCACACTGAAGCTACTTCAGTCCGAGGGAACTGGCTCATGTGTGTCTGAGACTCTGTCTCAGCACTTGTCAAAATAAATGTACATTTGATTAATATTAAAGTGTTTCTAAACTCAAACAGCCTGATCCGACATAGTGAGCATCCTGTTTTCATCACACTCATGAAACCAGCCTGTTGCTTTAATGAGCCAAACCACCACCATTTTGTGTGAAGCTCTGTGTCATGTGACCAACAACTGACATTTTGTGACATGACTTTTGTGTGTGTAGGGCTCATGGCAGAAGACAACAGCTCAGGTAAAGACACTCACACACCAGGATAACCACTCTGCCACAGTAACACAGAGAGAACATGCACACTCCACTCAGATCAGGAGTCTAACCCACAACCTCCTGGTGAGAGGGAGGACACAGGCTAACCACTCTGCCACAGTGTCTGTGTAATCCCTCAGTCGTCCAGGTGGGATCCAAAAACTCTTTTGTGTCATGGGACAAACATTTTAGAGTGACATTTGGCATCTCATCCCAGCGTCTTCTTCATTTTGGTCAGATTACTTCTTCAGTTATGTTTTATTCTGACTTTAAAAAATGAGGAAATAGACAGGACTGTCCTCCTTCCATCTCCTGACAGTCTTTTCACTACAAACTGAATCAAAACAGATTATTCCTAAAATCTCAGAGCCTCTTTGGACCAAAGTAGACCCGCTGGAGGGCCAAGTTCGGCCCGGGGACCACACTTTGGACACCCCTGCTCTAAAATTTTTGTCCAGTTGACAAAACAGAATTTTTGTTTGACTCTGGGCGGGGCCTCACTGCTCAGGTAAAGGGGCGGGGCTTCACTGCTCAGGTAAAGGGGCAGGGCTTCACTGCTCAGGTAAAGGGGGGGGGCTTCACTGCTCAGGTAAAGGGGCGGGGCTTCACTGCTCAGGTAAAGGGGTGGGGCTTCACTGCTCAGGTAAAGGGGCGAGCTTCACTGCTCAGGTAAAGAGGCGGGGCTTCACTGCTCAGGTAAAGGGGCGGGGCTTCACTGCTCAGGTAAAGGGGTGGGGCTCACTCTGTCTCTTGTCTGTTCAGAGCCGCTCAGGCTGGTGGGAGGGGCCAGTCACTGTGCTGGGACTGTGGAGGTGAGACACAGAGGAGAGTGGAGACGGATGGAGCCCATTGGACCCTGGCTCCTGGAGGACACAGCTGCTGTGTGCAGAGACCTGGACTGTGGCTCTGCTGTTTATGGAAAAGAGAGAGAGGATTTTCCATAGAGTCCAGTGTGGTGGGTCTCACCTGTCTGTTTGAAGAAGAAGACGTCTGCAGTGAGAGAATGTGACATTGTTTCATTCTCTTACTCTCCCTCTGGTCTGGAGGTGAAATGTTCAGGTAAAACTCTGATCTCACATTTTTATGTTTCTCAGATGTTTTTTTTTCTATTGTCTCATTACACACAAAAATACACACATGTGCACAGACACATATATATACACATATACACAAACACACACATTTATACACATACACTTACAGATGCACTTACTCAACACACATACACACAGACAACACACCTACACATGTTTACACACAAACACACACACACACCCACAAATAAACAAACACACATATACACACAGACATATATACAAAGTCACAAACACACCCACACACATACACACATATATACACACACACACACATACACACATGTACACACACAGACAACACACGCATACAAACACGTACACACACTTACACACAAACAAACAAAAAACACATACACAGGTACAAACACACAAAAACTACAGAGAGATTCACTTCTCACATGTTTAATAACAAGTGAACCAGGACTAAACCAGGACTAAACCAGGACTAAACCAGAACTAAACCAGGACTAAACCAGAACTAAACCAGGACTGAACTAGGACTAAGCCAAATCTCACTGCACATTTTCTGTCACTCCAGGTCCTCTCTCCTCTCCTCCTCCTCCCTCCTCTCCTCCTCCCTCCTCTCCTCCTCCCTCCTCTCCTCCTCCTCCCTCCTCTCCTCCTCCCTCCTCTCCTCCTCCTCCCTCCTCTCCTCCTCCCTCCTCTCCTCCTCCCTCCTCTCCCTCTCTGTGGATGCTGTGGCTAGTGCGCCCTCTGCTGGTGTCCAGTCCGTACGCCGTGTGCACTGTGCTGCTGGTGCTGATCTACAGGGAGCAGCGTCGCACAGGTAACCCCACAGTCTGAGATGTTCTGACCTAAACTAAAGAATTAACCCACACCAGGTCCTCCAGGTCCTCCAAGCGCTGGGACAACAGCCTTTTTGGTGCAGTTTTTGGATCTCCACTGAGGGGAGGAGCCTGTGTTCTGCTCACATCATCTACATTTATCAGGGAATAGAAACACATTTGTCACCATGGGGATTCTTGCACGTTTTTTGGCAACTTTTCTCTGACACTTTTGAGGCACAAACAGTGAACAGCTCCCCCAGAGTGTGACGTATCCTCTACTATCAGCCAATAGCACATCTGGAAATATTCTCGTGCTGACTCAAGCCCCGCCCACCTGCTCTTCAGCTTTTGGTTCTGGTTGAGTGAAATATATTGTACTTATATATGTAATTCTCCTCCCTGGATGTTAAACTTTGTTAGACAGACACACTGGGCCCAGCGCCTCATCTTAAAGACACATGACACTACAACATATTTACATCTTTATTTTACATTTCACTCATCGTTACTGTTATGATGCTCTAACCTCCATTTTACACTAGAGCAGCCGTCAGAAACCAGCATCTATCTGTATGTGCAAGTGGACTAACCCGCGAGCCACCGCGCGACAGACAGGAAGTGAGCATGAGCCTGTTTCAGCTCCACTGACTCTGGCTCTAATTCACTTTCTGTGTAAAAAGCACGACCCCTCTGTCTGTGACTGCTGCTGTCAGGCTCGTCATTCTGACCTTAAAATGTTTCACTCAAAAAAGCTAATGCAGAGGCTAACATACAGGCTAACGCACAGGCTAACACACAGGCTAACGCACAGGCTAAAACACAGGCTAAAACACAGGCTAACGCACAGGCTAACACACAGGCTAACACACAGGCTAATACACAGGCTAATACACAAGCTAATACACAAGTTAACACATAAGCTAACACACAGGCCAGCACCCATGCTAAAACATTTTTGAATTTGTAAGTGGGGGCGGGGATAGGGGGTAGGTGAAAACAGACTCTATCTGAGACTCAAGCGTCAGTAGCAGGACAATACAGGATTACTCAAACATGAATCGCTCTAAATCAGGAGTCCCCAACCTTTTTTGCACTGGAATAATGTAGGTTTTACTTTCAGTCCTGCCGTGACAGATAAACATAAACAAAAATACAGTACATAAAAAATACAACTCACCGTACTGCTGAATCAGTGGGAGCCTGCGCTTCTTTCTTTTTTCTTTCTTGTTCGTGGTTTTTCTTTCAAAAAAACTTTAAAGGTTTATCTTTTAATCCAGGGTGCTGAGTCTCCATGTGCCAAAGCAGTTTTGAAGGTTTCATTGCCTCATTCGCTTTTCCCCACATATTATTCAGAGCGGACTCGGTGTGTGAGAGTGTGAGAGTCACCTGTAGCGACAAACCCATGTTTTAAGTAGGACTCCTGGTTTGAATTGATCTTTCTTTTTCTTGGAGGTCGTAGGCTCCTCTTCTGGCTCCTTGTTGTCCTTTTCTCCTTTGCAAAAAAGCTCTTGAAAGGTTTTGTTTTTGGCTCATTTTCACTCGTTATACGTGATACGTCAGAGGAGAAGAGCAGATCTAGCACAGATATAATAATCTTGCCATTATATCAAATGGATTTCTGTGGCGATTTCCTCTCAGGATTTTCATCATATATCTACGGATAAACTCGTTAACGTGTCATGAGGGACGGGCCAAAGTTACGTCGGAGAAGATGTGGTCGCTGATAAATTTACTGTTTTTGTGCGACCTGATAACAAATGCGTAAAGGACCGTACCGGTCCCCGGTCTGGGGGTTGGGGATCACTGCTCTAAATAAAAGCTCAAATGTTTTCCCCCTGCTGGATAAAAGAGGTATTACACAGACACAGGTTTCAGGTCACTGGGGGGCAGTGTGGAGCAGAGAGGGGCTGTGGGAGGGCATCTGAACACAACCCCAGTTTGGGCTAATTGCTTGTCTTGACTCCGCCCACAGGAAGTGCACATGTCGTTTCCATGGAGACGGGCCAGCAGGAGGAGGAGTATGATGACATCGACGCTGAGGTCACCACCGAGCACAGCTTCTGAGCCAATCACAGCTCTGCTTTCATCTTTAAATGAGTCTGACATTTTAATTAAAACTTAAGAAATATGTGAATAAAATATAGTTTTAAGATTCACTTTATTTGTAATGATTTAAATGTCCTGCACCTGCTTGTTTCCACATATTTTAATAAAATGTGACTTATGAGCCGCTCTTGAGTTCTGTCTATAGCTAATTATAAAGCCTTAACATCACCAATAATTTCAGATCCTCAAATGTGATGATGTCATACTCACAGATGATGTCATAGTCACAGATGATGATGTCATAGTCACGGATGATGATGTCACACACACAGATGATGATGTCATACTCACAGATGATGATGTCACACTCACAGATGATGATGTCACACACAGAGATGATGATGTCATATTCACAGATGATGATGTCATATGTATCGGTGGAGAATCTTTCTTCAGGCCGCACATGAAAAACAGGACACGACATGGAGTCAATCAGCTTTACTCCTCTGACAGACATAAAAACTCTACCAGTATGTCGCTGTGTTGCATAAAGTGAATAGAACTGCATTATTAACATTATGTAACTCTACAATTGCACCATTTTTGATGCACTGTGTGAAAATTTGGGGGTCAACGTGTAAAACCTACTTGTCTTGAGAATTATCACCAACAGTCACTACAGAGAGACATCTAACCCAATATCTGTCAAACTTAAAGTGTTAAAAATCCATGATACTGTTGACTTAAGTATCCTCAAAGTAATGTATAAAACAAAGTGCAATGTATTATGTGTAAACATTCAAAGACTTTTTGAGATAAGAACAAGTCACTACAATCTAAAAGGAACAGATGTGTTAAAAAACAGATGTAGAACAAAAGTTATGGAATAAAACATTTCTGTGAAATGAGTTCATTTATAAAACTTGACAAAGAAATCAAAGAATCAAGAACAATAATGACATTTAACACATAAAAAACTGCTCAGTGAGAAAAAAAAAAGTTGCACATAAAAGTGCAGATTTCTGTTTGCAATGGATTAATATTTGTGATATAAGTGAAATGTACTGAAATGTTTTAATGTAACAATCAGATTTAAAGTATTGTCTGAAAAAGGGGCAGATCACATAAGATTACTCTTCTTTCTGCTCCTTTTCATTCATTTCTTGTATGTTTTACTTTACAACACTGTTGATATTTTATGAATGAAATAAAATAAATAAATACATGTCTTTCCACATATCAGGCACTCTGGCTCCCTCTGCAGTCTCCAACGAGCTACTGAGACTTACAGCTACAGACTGGACATGTTATTACCATAATATTACACAGGATTTACATCAAAGTGACTCACAATTATATAAATCATGTCTGAACAAGAAAATACTTTTAAAAGAATAAATATGTCTTCACACATATCAATTAAATAAATAAATACATAAATAAATAAATCCATTTGTCTTGGCTCATATCAGGGACACTGGCTCCTTAGAAGAACAGAGCCGTGAGATGGCGGCTCATTTTCGCGCCATTCAGCTCCATGTTACAATATGAAAATAACTGAAACATTTACAGTCCAAATAAAATGGACAAAACTTAAAGTTAGCGCTCCAAAATACATCCAGTACATGTGAAAACATTGTCTTATCAACGTGTGTTCTTGTATTTATGCTGACAGTAAGTCATTTTTGTAAAATATAAGATATTTAACGAGACAGAACTTACCCTCTGCGTCACTGAGAGGAAGTGACGCTACCAAAATAAAACACACGGCAGCACTTCCGGTTTTTCAAAATAAAATGAGCCACACTTGTCAGGAACGATAAATAAATGTGATTGTTGAGTAAAAAAGTGCATCAGGTACAAACCCGCTCTGAAAGGTCGGGCTCTACATAAAGAACTCCAGTCTGACTCGTACCTTAAAGCAGTTCTTCTCAATTATTTTCTATCATGCCCCTCCGCGATTGTTATTAAATAATTAAATAATAATAATTATTTTTTAACCTTATTTGAACTATATATATTGTTGAAACAACTGATTGAACCATTTGATACTGAAAAAATAAAATAAAATATAATGACATTTAATTAAATATCAAATAAAAAAATAAAATTAGATAAACATCAAATGAATTAAAATTAAATAAATATCAAAACAATACATTAAAATTAAATAAATATCAAATTAAAACAAGTAATTTATCAATTTGGTACGCCACCTTATATGATGTTAACAGAGTTCGCTGGTTTAAGTGACATTGATTGTTGTTAATATTTGACACGTTTACGCTGAAAAAACTCCAGCGTCTTATCAGCGTGACTGAGGTGTAATGAGGCGTCTTAACGTATTTGTCTTCATACTGTCCACTGCCACAGCAGACACCGGTCTGTCCTCGTGTCCCACCGGAGTCACGGTGAAGCCAAGTGCTAAATACTCTTCATCAGACTTCCTCGTCTTATTTTTCATGTGACTTTACCTCCGTCTATCTCCGCATTTCTTTTCATCACTGTTAAAATGTTTTCCATAGTGTCTCTTTAGCAAAAGTGTCTCTTGTTCACTGTCCTGTGTCGATCTGTTCACTCTCTCCTGTTCTCTGTCTACAGTATCTACAGTCTCACCTACGTCCTACCTCCACCTGTGGCCCTGCAGCTCCGATGTGGATTTAACCACAATAATAATGAAAATATATGTACAAGTAAAATACAAATCAAAAACTTGGTTCTCGGTTTAATTATCCAATCAGAAAGAAAAATGAGCTCCTCACTTTGAGCTGCCAGATTCTATGACTGAAATCATCTTGTGTGTGTCGTCAATATGGCAGAAAATACTGTCCTAAATTTAAACATACAGCTGTGTTTAACCCGGTTTAGTCCTGATGAAGACTTGGGTTAGTCCTGTTCTAGTCCACGTTTAGTACTGATGAAGACTTGGGTTAGTCCTGTTCTAGTCCAGGTTTAGTCCTGATGAAGACTTGGGTTAGTCCTGTTCTAGTCCAGGTTTAGTCCTGATGAAGACTTGGGTTAGTCCTGTTCTAGTCCAGGTTTAGTCCTGATGAAGACTTGGGTTAGACCTGTTCTAGTCCAGGTTCAGTCCCAGTTTAGCCCCAGTTTAGTCCCAGTTTAGTCCCAGTTTAGTCCAAGTTTAGTCCCAGTTTAGCCCCAGTTTAGTCCCAGTTTAGTCCCAGTGTAGTCCCAGTGTAGTCCCAGTTTAGTCCAGGTTTAGTCCCAGTTTAGACCCAATTTAGTCCCGTTTTAGTCCCGGTTTAGTCCCAGTGTAGTCCCAGTGTAGTCCCGGTTTAGTCCCGGTTTAGTCCCGGTTTAGTCCTGGTGTAGTCCCGGTGTAGTCCCAGTTTAGTCCCAGTGTAGTCCCGGTTTAGTCCCGGTTTAGTCCCAGTGTAGTCCCAGTGTAGTCCCAGTTTAGTCCAAGTTTAGTCCCAGTTTAGTCCCAGTGTAGTCCCAGTGTAGTCCCAGTTTAGTCCCGGTTTAGACCCAGTTTAGTCCCAGTTTAGTCCCAGTGTAGTCCCGGTTTAGTCCCGGTTTAGCCCCAGTTTAGTCCCAGTATAGTACCGGTTTAGTCCCAGTTTAGTCCCAGTTTAGTCCCAGTTTAGTCCCAGTTTAGTCCCGGTTTAGTCCCGGTTTAGTCCCAGTGTAGTCCCAGTGTAGTCCCAGTTTAGTCCCAGTGTAGTCCCAGTTTAGTCCCGGTTTAGTCCCAGTTTAGTCCCAGTTTAGTCCCAGTGTAGTCCCAGTTTAGTCCCAGTTTAGTCCCAGTTTAGTCCCAGTGTAGTCCCAGTTTAGTCCCGGTTTAGTCCCAGTATAGTCCCAGTTTAGTCCCAGTTTAGTCCCAGTGTAGTTCCAGTGTAGTCCCGGTTTAGTCCCGGTTTAGTCCCAGTTTAGTCCCAGTTTAGTCCCAGTGTAGTCCCAGTTTAGTCCCGGTTTAGTCCCGGTTTAGTCCCAGTTTAGACCCAGTTTAGACCCAATTTAGTCCCAGTTTAGACCCAATTTAGTCCCGGTTTAGTCCCAGTTTAGTCCCAGTGTAGTCCCAGTTTAGTCCCGGTTTAGTCCCGGTTTAGTCCCGGTTTAGTCCCGGTTTAGTCCCGGTTTAGTCCCAGTTTAGACCCAGTTTAGACCCAATTTAGTCCCAGTGTAGTCCCAGTGTAGTCCCGGTTTAGTCCCGGTTTAGTCCCAGTTTAGACCCAGTTTAGACCCAATTTAGTCCCAGTTTAGACCCAATTTAGTCCCGTTTTAGTCCCGGTTTAGTCCCAGTGTAGTCCCAGTGTAGTCCCGGTTTAGTCCCGGTTTAGTCCCGGTTTAGTCCCAGTTTAGACCCAGTGTAGTCCCAGTTTAGTCCCGGTTTAGTCCCAGTTTAGATGTGGTGAGGGCCAGACTGAAGGCAGCCTACATCAGGAGTGCACGATACAGAACACTACCTTTCACAAACCCCAGAGGGCGCCATAGTGACACTGTTTGTGTTTGAATAGACACTGATGAGTCCCACGGCCCTAAGACATGATCCAATTATTTTGGGTTTAAAATTACACTTGAAATAAATATATTAATACCTGTATAATTATTTAAAATTAAGAGTTTGAATTAAAGGAACTGTCTGCAGCCTGAGCTCTCACTGTTGCCTTACGACTTAAAAAGGTTTTACAATCAGACCTGAGCCTGTGTCCAGAGCCTCGTCCCGCAGATAGAGACACACACAGGTGCGTCTCATTCTCAGTGTGTGGACAGACTTGTGTCCAGAGCCTTGTCCTGCAGATAGAGACACACACAGGTGCGTCTCATTCTCAGTGTGTGGACAGACTTGTGTCCAGAGCCTCGTCCCGCAGATAGAGACACACACAGGTGTGTCTCATTCTCAGTGTGTGGACAGACTTGTGTCCAGAGCCTCGTCCCGCAGATAGAGACACACACAGGTGCGTCTCATTCTCAGTGTGTGGACAGACTTGTGTCCAGAGCCTCGTCCCGCAGATAGAGACACACACAGGTGCGTCTCATTCTCAGTGTGTGGACAGTGCACAGAGGCTCAGATTCACTGTCTCAGGTGCTGGGCTTTAGGTCTTGTCCGCTCAGATCAGAGAGAGTCATTTTACATTTAAAATAACTGGATTTCAGCTTTGGCAACTCAAATGAGAGAGTCATGTGACGCTCATTCTGCTTTCTGATTGGATAATTGTCTTGAACCAAAACACCAGATTATAACATAACAACATGGTCTTAATGTCCGATGTTTTTGTCATGAAGAATAAATCAGCATCACAATCATAGACTGTAAATGTAAATGGACGTCGCTAACCTGCTAGCCACCACGTTACAAACAGGAAGTGATCATGGTGCACTTCCTGCTCCATCGACTCTGACTCCAATTCACTTTCTATGTAAAAACTGTGTCCTCTCTCTGGACCTGCTGCTGTCAGACTCATTTTGGTCTTAAATGTTCGTATTAACCCTCTACATGATCCTGGGGTTTTTATTTCACTATTGTGTCTGTAAATCAAGATCTGAACATTAACGGTCAGAATTTGAAATATGGACGTCCAGATGAGCCGCTGTAACTGCTCTGGCCTCGATGAGCTTCATTTGGAGCTGAAGCTGTGGTGACGTCACACTCACTTCTTTATACAGATTACAGTTGCTAAAAGCTGTATTTGATTTGAACGTGTTGACTTCATTTCTGGGGACACAGATCACGTTTATGAGTTTAAAGTTTACATACAGTTCATTTAATATATTTAAATAAATGATTAAAATAATGCATTTATTTTCATTTCTAGCACAGATCAGATAATCATCCTAAAGTGGAGTTTTAGACTTGGAAGTGTAAAAAACAGGAGACTGTTCCACGTCTAAAAACAACCTGGAATGTGTTAGAAAAGTGAGGAATAACTTTGGACCAAACGGCGCCTTAAAGGGTCCTCAAAATGGCCTCCAACACAAAACGCAAAGCCTTTATGTTAATTCTAATTGTGAATCTGTTATGAAACCTGTGGAAAACACTGTGTTGTATGATCTTTTTATTTCAGATGTATGATGTAAATACTACTCGTTTGAAGTAGTTCAAATGTAAATATGTGCGTTGGGTTTACATGAATAATTCCATTGAGAAAGTCGACATAATGCATTTATTTAAAGTCAATATTTCATCTTCAAGTGAAATAAAATACTCTTATTTTTGAATAGATTGAATCACAGAAGAAAGGGCAAACAGACCAGAGGTGATGACGCGAGGCTAAAGCTACACATTTGGTTTTTTCCTTTGGACATTTGTGGTTGACATGAGACTTGTCCCTTCTGGGCTGCCGTACACTGCAAAATAAAGAATGTCTAGCCTCGGTTAAAATGACTCTGAATGTTTTGAGTCGTTTCCACGTGGAATTTTTCTACTTGTTTAAGTTTTTTTCAACATACGTGACGTCACATTGTAGAAATAGTGGGACGAAGGACAGAGGCCGAAGTGAAGGAAAATTCAATCTGACCATTTTTTTATCGAATTTGGTCAAAATTTACCTTTAAATAATAAAAGTGTTTGAGTAATTTAAAGAAACACGTCAGAAACAACGAAATAAGTCAAATATTCAAGGTCCAGAAATAAAATAAACTGAGAAAAATACTGAAACTAAGACTCCATCACAGAACTAAACCAGGACTAGACCAGGACTAAACCAGGACTAGACCAGGACTAAACCTAGACTAGACCAGAACTAAACCTGGACTAGACCAGGACTAGACCAGAACTAAACCTGGACTAGACCAGGACCTTCCCTTGGTCTTCATCAGGACTAAAATGGACCAAACCAGGACAAATGTGTGATGTGGATTTCAAGTCATTTTAACCGATCTAGAACAGTGTTTTTTCTCGTCTCAGTGGCTCATCTGTTCTTAACTTGTCGCAGCTGCACTTTTGGGTTTTCTTCTGGCACAGATGTTTCAAACTGGTCTAAAATGGCAGAGTGTGGGGCAGGTACAAAATGTGCAGTGCTCCAGCAAAGCATTAATAAAGCGTGTAATAAAAAACAATATGTTTACAAGTACAACACTACAATAGCCCTGTCCATTGGATTCACTTTGTAATGACTTTCATATAAAAATCCATTTAACAAAACAGGACACTATACTGGCATACTTCAGTGTGGTTAACATTATAATTCTAGTTGCCATTTTGCACTTTTGAATTCTGATTCCTTTGCTGTGAAATAAAAATTTGAAAAAAAAAAAAAAAATGTACACAAAATTTACATTCTCCTCTTAAAAAAGGGAAATAAAACAATAACATTTCCGTCTTTCAAAAATGAATTCTCCGTTAGACATACAGTACAGTTACACAGATACATATTTTTCAATACCGCACATTCAAATCTGCCAAAAAAGTTGTGATTACAAAGCCAACAAGATGCTGCCGTATATATAGAGATGTATGTACAATGGTTAGAGCGTTCAGAATTGCACTATGCCTCAGTTAAACGGAACTTACAGGATTTTATGGTAAAAAAATCGATTTTACGCCAATGTGACAAAATGTAATAACTGTCTTACTTTGGTACAAACTCAAACAACCCATTTTGTTTCATAATTGTGACGTCATTTCTACTCAAAGAGGACGATATGTAACTTTTGTAGTGAAGGGGGCGCCACCTGCTCCGCCCAGAATGTTTCACAGTACGACACCGAATTTATCTCCACGGAGACAAGTAGGTGACGCCACCAGGCCGAGTTACACGTCAGATCTGTGGAGAGCATGATTTTCAATGGATTTTTTTAACACCAAAAACAAAGCAATAACATCTGCAGCTCCACCAGAAAAGTTACATAGTGCATCTTTAGCGTTAGTGTTTTCAGAAAAAGGACGGGAGGGGTTGATTCGACGGTCGAGTCGTTGGATAAAATACCTTTTTGCAAATACTTAAAAATTGTACATCGCTTGGATAGAGCCTTCAAGTGGAACGTAAAAATCACTGTTAGCGGTTGGCTAGCCCTGCATGTTTCTCGTAAATACTTTGTCATAAACAGCGCAAAAGTGGAGTCTGACATTTTGGTTTTGGCAATAAATATACATACTACCAGAATAAAAAGCAATATGTGGCACAGTTAAACAATTGTACAGCACTGTTCATAAATAAACACTGCCTTTCAGTTAGCAGTTAGCACTAGCGCTCCTGTGAAAGCTAGTTTTAGTGTTGGACTCTTATTCCTAAGATAGTTTCACCTCAGCTGTGCTTCGAGGCGCCGCAAAACAGATGTACCAAAGTTCAGAAATGAATCAATGACTGAATCAAGAAGAAATCATTAAGAAATAATTTAAAAATCACAGTTTATGCCGAGTAATTAGCGACTTCTGTCCATCAGGGGGAGTTGGTACACAGGAAGGACTTATAAAAAAGAGGAGGAGGAGCCAGATGTTCCACTCACGAGTCCCTCCATGAGAAAGTAATCCCAAACGTAACTTCAAAACCCCAAAAGGAGAGGGTCAGAGCTGTGTATTTAAACCACAAAATCTCCCCAAAGCTTTTCACGAGCTCCTCAGAGCAACAAACGGCAAATGAACGAACACTGGTGGACCACTGGAGCGGGACTTGGTTTGGAGCCTGAGTCTAGACCAGGTTGTACTCCTTCAGGTTGAGCTGCAGGATGGTGTCTTTGACCGCGGCGAACACAAAGCGGATGTTTTCAGTGTCGGTGGCGCAGGTGAAGTGGGAGTAGATGATTTTGTCACTGTCTGGGTTTAGGTCCACAAACATCTTCAGGATAAACTCCCGCGCAGCCTGGGCGTCTCGCTGAGGGCCTGCAGGGGAACAACACCGAAGTGCACACGTCAGGGTTTCATGGCTTTGGAAATGGCATTTATGCTTCATTTTATAGAGTTTTACATCAGTTAAATGGAAAAAAGTGGAAACTACAGGAAATTACAAGTAGCACCAAAAATGTGTCCCTTAAATGAATCTAAGACATTAATACACAAAATCCCATCCAAAATGTAGGCCTCATATCCGGGACCGGGTCACTGGGACAGCAGTCTAAGCAGGGACTTCCAGACTTCCCTCACCCTAGACACGTCCTCCAGCTCCTCCAGTGGGACCCCAATGCGTTCCCAGGCCAGCCGAGAGACATAGTCCCTCCAGCATGTCCTGGATCTTCCCCGGGGCCTCCTGCCGAAACCCTCCCCAGGGAGGCATCCAGGAGAGACTGACCGATAAATTGAGAGCTTTGCCTTTCGACTCAGCTCCTTCTTTACCACAACAGACCGTTACAGCTACCACATCACTGCAGACGCTGCACCGATCGAATTGTCAATCTCTCGCTCCATCCTTTGGTCACTCGTGAACAACACCCTGAGATACTTGAACTCCTTCACTTGAGGCAAGATGTCAATTATTAAAAATATATATACAGTGAGGCAAATAAGTATTTGAACACCCTGTGATTTTGCAAGTTCTCCAAATTATAAATCATGGAGGGGTCTGAAATTTTCATCTTATGTGCATGTCCACTGTGAGACACATGATCTAAAAAAAAATCTGAAAATCACATTGTATGATTTTTAAAAAATAATTTATTTGTATGTTACTGCTGCAAATAAGTATTTGAACACCTGAGAAAATCAATGTTAATATTTGGTACAGTCGCCTTTGTTTGTAATTACAGAGGTCAAACGTTTCCTGTAGCTTTTCACCAGGTTTGCACACACTGCAGGGGGATTTTGGCCCACTCCTCCACACAGATCTTCTCTAGATCAGTCAGGTTTCTGGGCTGTCGCTGAGAAACACGGAGTTTGAGCTACCTCCAAAGATTTTCTATTGGGTTTAGGTCTGGAGGCTGGCTAGGCCACTCCAGAACCTTGATATGCTTCTTAAGGAGCCACTCCTTGGTTATCCTGGCTGTGCTTCGGGTCATTGTCATGTTGGAGGACCCAGCCACAACCCGTCTTCAATGCTCTAACTGAGGGAAGGAGGTTGTTCCCCAAAATCTCTCAATACATGGCCCCTGGTCATCCTCTCCTTAGTACAGTGCAGTCGTCCTGTCCCATGTGCAGAAAAACACCCCCAAAGCATGATGTTTCCACCCCCATGATTCACAGTAGGGATGGTGTTCTTTGGATGGTACTCATCATTCTTCTTCCTCCAAACACGGCAAGTGGAATTAAGACCAAAAAGTTCTATTTTGGTCTCATCTGACTTTCACATGACTTTCTCCCATGACTCCTCTGGATCATCCAAATGGTCATTGTCAAACTTAAGACGGGCCTGGACATGTGCTGGTTTAAGCAGGGGAACCTTCCGTGCCATGCATGATTTTAAAATATGACGTCTTAGTGTATTCCTAACAGTAACCTTGGAAACGGCGGTCCCAGCTCTTTTCAGGTCATTGACCAGCTCCTCCCGTGCAGTTCTGGGTTGATCCTCACCTTTCTTAGGATCATTGAGACCCCACGAGGTGAGATCTTGCATGGAGCCCCAGTCCGAGGGAGATTGACAGTCATGTTTAGCTTCTTCCATTTTCTAATAATTGCTCCAACAGTGGATCTTTTTCACCAAGCTGCTTGGCCATTGCCCTGTAGCCCTTTCCAGCCTTGTAGAGGTCTACAGTTTTGTCTCTTGTGCATTTTGACAGTTCTTTGGTCTTGGCCATGTTAGTAGTTGGAGTCTTACTGATTGTCTGAGGTGGACAGGCGTCTTTATGCAGCTAACGACCTCAAACAGGAGCTTCTAATTTAGGATAATAAGTGCATAGGTGCATTTTTAAAGGTCTTTGAGGGTCAGAATTCTAGCTGATAGACATGTGTTCAAATACTTATTTGCAGCAGTAACATACAAATAAATAATTTTTAAAAATCATACAATGCAATTTCCAGATTTTTTTTTTAGATTGTATTTCACAGTGCACATGCACCAAAGATGAAAATTTCAGACCCCTCCATGATTTCTAAGTGGGAGAACTTGCAGAATCACTGGGTGTTCAAATACTTGCCTCACTGTATATATGTACTGAGATAATGTCACTATAGTAGAACTTAACAGCCACATCACCCATTGCAGTTTTTCACATTTCACTGAACAACTCAAACAAACTCTCCTCGCTTTTCAACACAGAGCATAGACCCAGTTTATGAGTCGTTTCTGTGAGGCTACGGAGCGCGCTCAGTCCGTACCGTCGTACTCGGGGAAGTAGTCCACCAGGTGTGAGTACATGATCTTCTCCTCCAGCAGGTCCTTCTTGTTCAGGAACAGGATCACGGAGGAGTTCTGGAACCAGGGGTATGTGATAATGGTCCTGAATAGAGCTTTACTCTCCTCCATGCGGTTCTGAAACACACAGACACACACACAGAACAAGCGACAGGTGAGTCCTCATTCTAAACCAGTGCTAAGAACAGTGTGGGCAAAGAGGAACATTCAGGAACAAACACAAATGTGGGTTTGTGGGTAACACTTTATAATAATAAGACCTTAATTAGCCATAATAAAGCATGAAGAAGGATTTAAATCAGACTGAACTACAGACAGAAATGTTTTAAAAAGGAGGTATTACACTTTTATGGAGTGCATGTTTCATTAGATTCAGTTTTTCTTAAGACCCCTCCTCTTGCTCCCTGCACTAAGTCACCACCCCTTCAGAGTGCTGTCCCCTTAATTAAGTAGCTGAATAATTCTAAACTTGATGCTTTATTCAGGCTGTAAACTGTGTAGTTCTTAGGAGCAGTCTGTGATTGTGAAACGCTGGACCCACTGAAGACATCATTTTATTATTATTTTATTATTGCTCTTAGTGATTTGCTAATTGTAAATATTAAATCGTTATTTCAGTTTGATTTATTATCCCTGCAGCTCTCATGTTTTTCAAATATATGTCTCCTTTGCCACAAGAGGTCAGCAAAGAGGCGCGTATATTCTGAACAATAAGTAAAAGTAAAAAGGACAAACTGAGCTCTGCATTAGGAAAGTGTTACGTTCAAATGGAAAAAAAACAGGCGAAAGTAAAGGTTTTTTTTTGGCCATTTAAAAGATCCACGATGTAACTTTTCTGGTAGAGGATCAGCCTTTGCTTACAATGTTTCACAGTACAGCATTTAACTTATCGGTCTCCATGGAGAACCCACCAGATCTGTGGAGAGGCGATCCCGCGCAGTCACAGTGCATGTTTTTCAAGGGGTTTTTTTGGGCAACACAAACACTTGTAATTTAATAAATGTAAAATACATTCCGTGGCAAAGCAATAACATCTCCATGGAGACAAGTGGACAACGGACCCCCACCAAAAAAAGTGACGTACTGCGTCTTTATGTCAGATGTACTTATTTGCTTGAGGGTGAGCAGATTACCTCGTTGTCGGACTCCACCAGCACTTGGTCGTACTCGCTCAGAGCCACTAAAAACATGATGGAGGTGACGTTCTCAAAGCAGTGGATCCACTTCCTCCTCTCTGACCTCTGACCCCCCACGTCCACCATCCTGTCAGGGCAAAACCAGGGCAAAGTGAGAATAAAATGAGGAAACACAAACGTATAAAAACCAAGGAAGTAGTTATTCAAATGTATCTTACTCATTCCTCTCACAAACCCTGCGGCTCATTGTTAATTTCCACATACATTACATCGCAGGCATTTTTTTAGACAAGTTAAACTGGGATGGACCGCCCAAAACACTGCTGCTTTTGACTCCTACTGCTGCTATTGACTCTTATTTCTGGGTGGACGAGAAATTGATTTTACTGTTAGCAGCAGACAGCGTGTATATGTCTCATTTTATCACCAAGTTTTACAATATAAAACCCAAAACTACAAAAAAAAAACAAAAAAAAAAACAGTGGGGTACACCAGCTTTAAGATAAGGGTTGAGCACTTCCTGGTACAGCTGCTCCCTTAGGTTTAAGTTCAAGTGTTATCAGAATGTGACCTTAAAAAAGGCACACACAGGCGTCTTTAGGAAAAATGTAATAAAGAGCTGATAGATTCTGCAGCTTTACAAACCGAGCTGTGTGCGATATCTGTTATACCTGAATATGACGCTCTGCAGGTCGAAGGGGTACTCGATGATGCCCGTGGTGGGCACTCGGACCCTGAGGACGTCCTGCTGCGTGGGCAGGTAGGCCGGCTCCGCGATCCGGTCCAGAGCGTTCAGGTAACTGTGGGACAACAACCAGAGTCAGGGTTATTAGAGAAAGGCAAGTTTATTTGTATCACATAACTGGTCCACAAAGCAATTCAAAGTGTTTTACAGAATAAGAAAGACATTAAAATCACAATACAATAAATCAAAACATAAGTAATCATCAGAAAAAGAACATTAGAAGAGAAGAGGCAGAAAAAAACCCTTTCAGTCGTATGCACAGATAGAACAGTTTTGAGTCTGGATTTAAACATTGTCAAAGTAAAGGTCTGTCTCACATCTTCTGAAATAATGTTCCAGGTTTTAGTTGCATAAAACTCAAACACTGATTCAACATGTTTAGTCCCGGTTTAGTCCCGGTTTAGACCTGCTTTAGCCCTGGTTTAGTCCTGGTTTAGTCCTGGTTTAGTCCTGGTTTAGTCCTGGTTTAGTCCTGGTTTAGTCCTGGTTTAGTCCTGGTTTAGTCCTGGTTTAGTCCTGGTTTAGTCCTGGTTTAGTCCTGGTTTAGCCCTGGTTTAGTCCTGGTTTAGTCCTGGTTTAGTCCTGGTTTAGCCCTGGTTTAGTCCTGGTTTAGTCCTGGTTTAGTCCTGGTTTAGTCCTGGTTTAGCCCTGGTTTAGTCCTGGTTTAGTCCTGGTTTAGTCCTGGTTTAGTCCTGGTTTAGTCCTCCTCATGTGAGATGGTTCATGTGGCTCATGTGGGAGATGTTCTTTGGTGCTGGTCCATGGAGAGACTTGTTCACACAGAGCTGATTTAAAGTCTATTCTCTGAGCCACAGGAGCCAGAGACCTGAGCCACAGGACACATGTGTGAAGTACTTCCTGGTTCTAGACCTGAGCACAGGACGCATGTGTGAAGTACTTCCTGGTTCTAGACCTGAGCACAGGACGCATGTGTGAAGTACTTCCTGGTTCTAGTCAGGACCTGAGCAGCAGTGTTCTGGATGTACTGCTGTTACAGGAGTCCAACTCACTGATCAGCATTATCAGTAAGCAGAATTCACAAATAGCAGCAACATTAAACAAATAATAATAATATTGAATATGAGCAATGCTAAATTCAAAATAAAAAAGAGGCAAGCAATAAAATAAAGTCAATTTAAATTTTTTTAAATAGACTTTGACTGAACATTATGGGCAGAACAACAGTGAGACGAGCGTTCGGGCAACTGGAGCAACAAAACAAGAGCAGAAAAACACATCCGCTCTAAGGGCTCGATGGTTAGAGGCTAATGTTCTTCCACCGACTCACAAGCCAGTGGTTCAGTTCCAGCTTGGACACATGCATGCTGCCGTGGCCTTGGTCAAGACACTTCTGCCGCCTCGCCTTTGTGTGACTGTGGTTCGTGAGTAGTTTGTGTCTTTCTAGTCCTGGTTTAGTCCTGTTACAGTCCAGGATGGGTTCCGTTTTAGTCCCAGTTTTGATGTGGTTTATGTGCAAGGCTGAACGCACAGGACACGCCTTTAGTCAACCAAGAACGTCTTTTGCAGAGTATAGCCCTGGTCTGATAAAAAAACACACTGACTAAGCTAAATGCTAAGCTAAATGACTTGATTATGTGTAAATATTTGTCTAACTTGAGTGTAATGTGGCCTCACTATTTAGTAGAGTCTGAGAGCTGGTACTCCCTCCTGCGGTCGTAGCACTCTTGGATCCCCGGGTCGTTCCATAGACTCTTGATGGCGTCGACGTATGGATTCTCAAACATAGACACTTTCTCCACGTCCACGTCCCGCACGATGTTTGCATTGGCCTGAAACAACAACAGTACAGCGTTTAGATCATTATATAACAGGACTTGAGAGATTATGGGAAATAATCCAATCCATTCAGTCCCTCAGGATATCGCGGTTCACCTTTGGCGGTCTCTCTGTTTCGTGGATTCGCGGATGTGTTCAGACAAATTTACATAAACGTTGGATCGCAGTGTGACTCTGAAGTGCTGTACGTTTGCGATTTGTTTTCTCCCCGACAAAACCCACAATGTCGATGAAACGTTCTGCACCGACAAAGACGCCTACGAAGGTTTGAACTTTGAGACAGTTTAAACGAGAGAGAAATGTGAGAAAATGTTAACGCCTGTGTGAGAAAAGTGTATAAAGTGTGTGGTGAGGGGTTTTACAGACAAAAAAATAGAACTGTAAAAAATAAAGCTGATACTTCACGGATTTCGCCTATTGTGGGTTATTTTTAGAACGTAACCCCCGCGAGGGACCAGTGTACTACAATAGTAAAAGAAAAAACATCCAGAACGAGGGAAGCAGCTTGGATGAGCAGAGAAATGTCTTCAGTCTAAAACTTGTGTCCAGTTGAAAGAATTTATTAAATTTTTTTTTTTTTTTAACTATGGATCAAATCTGGACGACTGAGGTCTTAGCTGTAAAACGTTTGGAAGAAATATTCAAATTTATGACCCACAAATGTTGAAACTTGTTTGTTTAGCGTTGGCTCCTGTGTCTTTTAGCTTGGAGCCGTTTCAACTGACATCTGGGGTTGAACAATTGGCACCACTTTGTGAAGTTACTGTGAAAAAAATCATTTGATGTTTGTTTGAACTGACAGACAAGACGATGAACTTTGTGCCAGTTTTTGTTTCATGTAGATAGGCCCAGTAATTACAGAGATATTAACCATAAACCAGGTCGACACATCTGTATCTGACAGTTACACAGAGAACTCCACCTGAGGATTCACCTGTCTCCACATCAGGTTAAACTTTGGGGATTCTAGAGGATTGGGATGTCACATGAACACATCCTCTTTAAAAAGCCAATTAAACCATCACTAACAGAACATAAACACATGCAGTTGTACATTTGTGTATTCTCCCTGAGGCTCGTGTGAGTTTAAATCCGCTGAGGACCCACAGGAAACTTTGTCCCAGATTCACACAGAACATGAAACCAGCAGAGAGCCTGTCCTGAAACGATCCACATTCATTCATTCATTTAAAGTTACACGACTCCTGTTCCCTGGGATCCAGAACGCACACTTCTCCAATACTTCATGAAGATGTGAGTCTGGACACAGATAGGGCTGAATATCATTAAGAAGCTGCCGATACGATACCTCGATACGTAGGCCACGATGCGATACGTATCCCCATACAGTGCACTGTCAATTCGATATAATACAATACGATATATTTCTAACTGATTTGATACGATTTTAGCGAAAAAGAAAGGCTTTTGGGACACATTTATTTAGCTTCCATTTAGTGAAGATGAATGAACAAAACACCATTATGTTTTGTGCATTTTACCAACTAGAAAAACACATCAGATCACATTGGTCAGTATTATTCATCCACAGTTTATACGAGCTCCATATTTACATGTAACAGGGACATGTGCAGTTTAACGGCTCTGAACGATCACAACATATCGACTAAATCACAACTGTGATACTAAAGGTCTTTGTTCAGCCAAAGTTAATATGAAATAAATCTATTCTAATCATCAAAACAGTGAATCATATGTCAATTGTCAAATGCATAAATGAGTTTCTTTCCTCTAAACAGCCACACAAATGTAGCACTGTGACAGAATCCATCCATTTTCTTCCTCTTACCCGGGACCAGGTCATGGGGGCAGCAGGGACTCCCTCCTCCACCCCAGACATGTCCTCCAGCTCCTCCGGTAGGACCCCAAGACGTTCCCAGGCCAGAGAGACATAGTCCCTCCAGCGTGTCCTGGGTCTTCCCCGGGGCCTCCTCCCAGTGGGACATGCCTGGAAGACCTCCCTAGAGAGGAGGCATCCTGAGCAGATGCCCGAGCCACCTCAGCCCCTCCTCTTCATGTGGAGGAGCAGCTGCTCTACTCCCCCATGTGACCAAGCTCCTCACCCGATCTCTAAGGGAGCGCCCGGCCACCCTGCAGAGGAAACTAATTTTGGCCGCTTGTATCCGTGATCTTGTCCTTTCGGTCATTACCCAGAGCTCATGACCATAGGTGAGGGCAGGAACGTAGATTGACCGGTAAATCGAGAGCTTTGCCTTTCGACTCAACTCCTTCTTCACCACAACAAACCGATACAGTGACCGCATCACTGACAGTTGGATCGGTGCAGCGTCTGCAATCTCACGCTCCATCCTTCCCTCACTCGTGAAAAAGAATAATATGGTAAAATATATATACAAAATACTCTGGGCGATATATCCATACAGCAGCCCATGATATCAATACTATATCATTAAATGAAACAATACAATATATCGATATTTCTGCACACTCCTAGTCACAGGTGAGTTCAGATGGGTGTGACTGACAGGTGGATTAGCCAATCACAGGGGAATGAAAAAAAAAACGCTCACTAATTTCTGCAGAATCAATGAGCGCAAAGCTAAAATGTTAATCTGAGGAGAGGGAAAGGTGATTCTGTTCAAAATAAATGGCGACCAATGAGCTCCTTCGTTTTACATGAGTCACTGAAATGAACAAATCTGATTGGATGAAGATGTTTGACTCTGGCTTGAGATGCCACAGACTAATATCCCTCTGTATTAAAAAACAAAACACAGAGATAGCAGGAGTGATCGCCTGGTAACACATGCAGCAAACTCATAAGAGCCAAATCAAAAAGCCCCGTTTTAAAGCTGCACTATGTAACTTTTCCTGTGGAGGGTCTGTCACCGGCTTGTCTCATGAAAACAGTATAAATTTATTTTCATCTGCTCTATTACAGGCATTCTTACTGCTAAAATACTTTGGTAGAGTCCCCTGCCCGTCTCCGTGGAGATTGCACTGTTTTAGACCATACTGTGGAACATTTCAGGCAAAACAACAACATCTCAGTGGAGAAGAGAAGTTTCAGACCCTCCACTAAAAACAAACATCTGAACAGTTCCAGTGTAATTCTGTGGCTTTTAACCCCGTGTGAGTCGTGTGCTTTAATCAATAACTAATAGCACTGATTTGATTTATTTACTGATGTTTTTATGGCCTGTTCTTATTTGATTTGACTGGTTTTATTGTTTTAGAACAAGTAACGTTGAACTGAGCATTTATTATAGGCTTTACTACAGCGCAGCACTTTGGAAACTGTTTATGGACCGTGCTTCACAAATAAACAGGACTGGGCTGGACAAGTGCGACTCACAGCTGATTTAACCCTTTCATTTTCCGTTTGGGGCATAAGAAAACAAACAGAGCGGCGTCCCGGGTCCCTGCATACACTAAACGTCTCTCCATTGTGGCCCAAACAAAGGCTGGAGAGTGTTCAACCGGTTTCATTTCACTTCCTCCTGATGGCGCACAGTCAAAAGGTGCAAAACTTCCTCTAACAACAATACAATGGCACGGCGATAATTACAAACGTGAAGGTTATCTTAGGCTCACATGAAACGGATCTATAATTATTTCAGTAAAAAGATGCTGTGGCCACGTTCTAGGAGTTGTTGATGTTGTAATTTCAGATGTCAGAAGCCTGTATAAACCCATGGGACATTCACTGCTTTTGAAAGAAATATTCAAATTTTTGTTTGGGATCGGCTCCACAAACTTGTCATATTCATCTTATGGCTTAACGTTCTTTCAACTGACAATCAACACGTCTTTGGGCTTGAATAATGGATCCACTTTATGAAGCTGTAGTGAAAACAATCATTTGACTGTTGTTTATTTAAACTGACAGAGAAAATGTTGAACTTTGCGCCAGTTTTTGTTTCACGTGGAAAGGTCCAGTGATTACAGAGATGTGAACCATAAACCAGGTCGACACATCTGACAGTTCAACAGCAAACTCCATCATAGAGTTCTGACCTTTCGCCAGCTCAGGTTAAACTATGGGGATTTTAGAATATTGTGCTTTCTAAAAATTTAAAAGGAAATTAAAATGTTATATTTGGTCTGGATTTTTTTCATTTTTATTTTCAAGCACTGTATTTTCTGGACTATAAGTGTCACTTTTTTCATAGTTTGTCCGGGGGTGCGACTTATACTCAGATACAACTTATACATTTTCATAATTTCACATATAATTTTGTATATTCGTTATTGTAAAACTGACAACCGCATGAGGGCGCTCTAGACTTGTACCAGTCTGACAGTCATCTACTTGCGGAGCGGTGCTTCATCTTCCTCTGGAGTGGGTGGAGTTGTTCAGAAGCGACACCGAGGATGAGCAATTCAACGTATTTATTGATTTGGAGTGAGGTCCAGAGTAAACTTGCTGCTTGTTTTTTCTGCTTTATTTATCTGATTAACTGTTTCTTACATTAACAAACCAGACGCGTGTTCAGTTCTGTAATGGTTATGTTGAGTTACAGTTCACTTGTTTGACGCTGGTGTGTTTGTAATACCTGTAAGAAAATGTACTTGACTCGTTTCTTTTATACATTTCATATTTAATTTCCCATATTTATTTCCTCTTCATTTATAAAACCATAAAGGTGATAATTTTTCATTTGGAACAATATTGTAAAAGTTTAGTTCATCATAAGTTTAGTTTAAGGTCACAAAAACTACTTACTTACTACTTACGCTAATGTGACATCTGACCTGACAGAGCACTATTTAAAAAACAACTGAAAAGTAAAATATAAAGTTTTGTGTTCAGTGGTTTGTTTACTTGTAGGCCAAAGTGGTCTGTATATTTTCAATATGTTCATGTGCAATTTTGTTTGTATGTGATATGATCCAGAGCTTATGTTATATTTAATGTGTTTGTTCTACGGTGTGAACTGTGATGAAGAAGTAAGACCACAGTAAACATCAGTGAAAACAACTCTCATGTATCTCGTGTTTGTGGACAAGCCACATATGTTATGTTAGCGTAGCGTATCTGATTAACTGTTAATATCTTACATAAACATACCAGACACATGTTCAGTTTGTTGTCTATGTGTTACGTTAGCGTGCTGTACTGATATTCAGTCTATTTTTCTGTATTTTATTGTTATTATTTTGTCAAATAAATTTCCACAAAAACCTATAGTCCAGACTGACTTATGTTTTTTTCTTCATTATTATGCTTTTTTTTTGGTGCGACTTATACTCCAGCATGATGTATAGTCTGGAAAATACAGTACCTGAAAAAAAGAGACAAGACATGGACAAGGGCTCCATCTGTCCTGCAAACTGTGAGTGCACTTTTATATTGGCCATTACGGTAGCAGCCAGGTTACAGTTTAAACTTACGGTAAGGAGCTGCTGATGAGCAAACTGTGCCAGTCATACACAGCAACCATTTTACAATTAGTCAATCGATATAACTTATCCTCAAGGGGCACTTTAGGAATTTGAAACGTTTGAATGTACATAAATATAAAACAAATCCCAGTGTAGCAAAAGTGGCCGTCAACGATTTGTTTCGATGCAATTCAGCAAAATGTGTTTTATCCCAGTTCAGATGTACTGTATCAGCAGCTCTTGAGGTAGAAATGAGACTGCAGTGTGCCATCTGCGCGCAATTATGATCCGAGAATCAGGATGTGCTCTGTTAGCATGATAGTTGCTGTTAGCTTTGACAAATTTTCCTTTTGGCTTTTACTGTGGATCAGACCTGGACGACTGAGGGATTACGCAGGCGTTAGCTTTACTGTGACGCAGACTTCGCTCTGGTCTCTGAAAGTTGTTAAAAGTGCTTATAAACTCATTGCGGTGAATCATTAGGATGTTCTAAATGCATAATGTCAGTGAGGAATATCTTTGAACCAACAAACAGTTTAAAATGAACTAGTTCTGTGGTTGATGTTGTTAATAATGTAAAAATCAGGTACAGTGCCTTTCATGAGGACTGGTCAGGTAGTGTCAGGGCAGTTTGAAGAGAGTTACAGCCCTCAGGACAAAAGATCCCCATGTTCGAAGGATCATGCCACTGAATCTCTCTTGTATCTTAAATTGATACAAGACTCTGCACATGAGAAAAAATATCTTGTGAGTTTTTCCACATGTTTACATTTGGATTGGACAAAAAAAAGTTATGTGCTGGTGAGTTACATATTTTTGAGAAGTTTTAGCTCCAAAAAGCGATGTTACAATGACAGCAGAAATATTAAATAGAATAAACCCCGATATTACAAAGCCGAAATTGTGACCTAAACCAAACAATGAATGCATTATAAAAAATCATGTCAAAATCTCATCTTTATCTCATTTCTGTTGAGCTAATCTCGCGTCTCGTCTTGTGGAAAATGTGTCCCCATTGGCAGTTTTCAGATTGTCAATTGTGATGTCATACTCCCAGACGGCGGCAGAAGACAGTTTTCTCATTGATTACACTGTAGTTTGCCATAAAACATCCAAAAGGTAAATTTGCAAATGTTTGAACGTGGCTAAGACTAAACACAAGACTTCACTGTATTGCAACACAGATTTGCAGTTTAAGAAAATACATTTTGGCCGCCCCCATCTGTATTTACTATTATCAGCCTGCAGAATGTTGTGACGTCACATGAAACCCTGCAGTTAGTTACCGTGCCGATGTCTACGTGTAGTTACCTTGTTGTGCTCGTATTTGTACGGGATCTTCAGCGTCTCCATGGCGCGGATCATGGCCTGCATCGCGGTGAAGATGTTCTGATAGACCAGTTTGGTGAAGCCGCGTTTGTCCTCGTCCGAGTATCCCGCTCCATGAATGATCCGCATCTGTTTGATGAAGGTGCTCTTCCCGCTCTCCCCGGTGCCTGAACAAAGAGGAAACACAACAGCTATGAATGAATGAACTAGATCTGACATGTAACGTGGTCCAGTGCATAGACCGTGTAAAGTAGTGAGTGCGACGTCACCACAGCGTTCAGCTCCAAATGAAGCTCATCGAGGCCAGCAGTTATAGCGGCTAATTTGGAGAGTGTCATAGCAACCAAACAGCCAATCTGGAGCGAGGCTGTTGAAGGTAACACCCCTTAGCAACGCTGTCAATCAAACCTGTTGCTAAAACTAGTGGGAGCGACCTCGAGGAAAGAAGGCGCCTGATTTGTCTGTTATTAATGTTCATATCTTGATTTTACACAAGAGTGAAATAAAAAACACCAGGAACATGTAGAGCGGGTTAATATGAACATTTTAAAGGCCAGTTTTTCAACAGAAAGTGAACTGGAGCCAGAATTGATGGAGCCGAAGCGTGTCCATGATCATTTACTATCGGGAACGCGGCGGCTAGCAGGTTAGCGATGTCCATTTACATAAACAGTCTATGGTCCAGTGGCTTGACCTGCTCGTCTCCAGGCAGATCATTTTAATGCCATACTGTGGAACATTCTAGGCCAGATGTGGGCAATCGTTTTTTTCCCCGCCAAGGGTCATATTTGAATCCAGGCATGTGGCAGAGGGTCGGACCAACGCCATTATCGGTGTAACTGGTCCAGGGGGCAGATGAACAACAGTCTCTTGGTCACAAGTTTGGACACATTTATTTATGTTTCTTTTTTATTTCTATGATTATTTACACCATAGATTCTTACTGAAAGCATCAAAATTATGAATGACACAACATTTTTATGCTAAATCACCGTTTTGGAGCTTTGTACCTTGTTATAATGTTGGACCATCATCAAAAACATGTCTGAACTCATTTGCTCTATTCGAACCATCCTTTCAGTTAGCAGTACGAGACCACACCTTTTGTCTAAGGCGCCGCCCACGAGCCCACATAGCTCCTCCCTGCTCAGCCCTCCCCTCACAGAACAGCAAGCAGCAGAGTCTGCGTTAAAAACAAAACTGAAACAAATTTAACTTTTTCATTTGTTGTTTTTGGCAAAAATAGAATTTTCAAAACATTAAAAGGAAACTTAGTGATCTAAATATGTTATATGTTAGCAGTTAATACCCCATAGAAGTAACATACAGTTGTCCCTCACTATATCACGGTTCACCTTTTGCGGTCTTGCTGTTTTGCAGATTTTTTTTAGTGCACTTTTGCAAAAACATAGAGAATAATCAGCTTTATTTTTTACATTATTCTCTATGTTTTTGTCTGTAAAACCCCTCACCACACACTTTATACACTTTTCTCACACAGGCGTTAACATTTTCTCACATTTCTCTCTCGTTTAAACTCTCTCAAAGTTCAAACCTTCGTAGGCGTCTTTGTCGGTGCAGAACGTTTCATCGACATTGTGGGTTTTGTCGGGGAGAAAACAAATTGCAAACACACAGCACTTGGTCTACAGTGCAACAGCCAATCAGGACGCACGACACAATGGTCTACAGTCCAACAGCCAATCAGGACGCACGACACAATGGTCTACAGTCCAACAGCCAATCAGGACGCACGACACAATGGTCTACAGTCCAACAGCCAATCAGGACGCACGACACAATGGTCTACAGTCCAACAGCCAATCAGGACGCAGAACACGTTCAGACACTGTAAAAAAGCATGCAAAAATGCACACAAAAAATCAACAAAACAGCGAGACTGTGAAAAGTGAACTGCGATATAGTGACGGACACTTTTTTTCCTTTACTACATAATTCCATACATCTTGCTTCATATATTTGATGTCTTCCGTATGTATAGAAAACACAGACTGTAGCCCACATAAAGAAAAAAAAAACAAAAACAGGAACCGAGATGGTGCGTCCAAACTTGTGACTGGTAGAGTGAATATTCATCAAAAACTTGCCCAGGTCCCATCAGGGGGCGGATTAAAAAGACAACTTGGATGCACTGATGCAAACTGGGAATGAGACATGGGCACAAAGAGGAGAAACGAGCTTCAGTCTGATTTACTCCTGAGATATTGATGAAAACGATCATCCGATATCAGTTTTAGCATGGCTGAAATAATACGACTCAACTCCCAGGCTTTTAACGACACAAACATGCTTAAAAGTCTCACTAATGCAGCGGAGATGAAACGGCATCTTTATGACTTCCTCTGGTATTACAGCTGTGTGTGTTAAAAGCTCCAAGAAAAGCAGCGCTGGACTTGAGGAGCCTTATCAAACCGTAAGTGTCCACGGTCGTCCTCTGCTCCATAAAAGCTGCTAATGTGAAACCACATGTTACACGTCACAAGAAGATTGTATACTTTGAATGGCAGCGATTCATATAATAATAATTTTAAAAAGTCCCCTACAAACAAAATATTTTGTTCTTGCTCTTGCTGTGAGGTTCAGCGAGTGGACGGACCAATCACAGAGCAGCACTGAGGTTTGTGTGGAGGTCAAGGGTCAAGTGCCCAAACAAACTAAAACAAACACGACCCTGACAGACGCACTTCAGCCTGTTTTGGTGGAAAAACTGTTTAGTTTGAGGAAAACATGCAGAGAGAAGAGCTGTGTACGGAGCCCCGCAGATGACGGAAAGGAGAAGAATAACATTTACAAAATAAAAAATATACTATCTTGCTTATCTTGAGAGAACGAGATATTATCTTGAGAGAATGAGATTATGTTGAGGGAACAACAATTATCTCTAAGGAACGACATAATTATCTTGAGCAAATGAAAATTATCTTGAGGGAACGAGATATTATCTTGAGGAACTGACAATCATCTTGAAGAAATGAGATATTATTTTGAGAGAATGCCATAAATATCTTGAGGGAACGTGACATTATCTTGAGGGAACGTGACATTATCTTGAGGGAACATGACATTATCTTGAGGGAATGGGACATTATCTTGAGGGAACGGGACATTATCTTGAGGGAACGGGACATTATCTTGAGGGAACGGGACATTATCTTGAGTGAACGAGATAATTATCTTGAGTGAACGACGTAATTTTCACATAGTTTCACAAGCGCACAAGATATTTCAAATAAAAATGATCTTGTTCCCTTGTGATAATTAAGTCGTTCCCTCGTGATGATGTCATGTGGGAACGTGGTATTATCTCGTGGTCATGCATTAATATTATATTTTGTAAATGTCCTATGCCGGGCTCTGTAGCTTTGTGCATTTGTGGAGGGAAAAATGTCTGTGCTTTTCTCTCAGCTGGCGTTTGATAAAGTTTGATTCTTCGTCTTGTTCTGTGTGTTACGCTTCGACTAATCAGATTCAAATAATCATCATGCCAGAATGATAATGTGTCAAACTCAGTGCAGTGTGTCGCACATGAGTCTGAACTGAGTCAGGTTACGCAACAGCTGGAATTACTTTGTTAATTAAATTTCCTCTGTAAAATATTCTGTCTTATTGTGTATACAGCCAGCTCACCCTGTAGGTTAGACCTCGATGTTCTGAAAAGCGTGGGATTGTTGTGTTCATTTTGCAGTTCAAATGTCTTCCCATAGTATCAGCTGGGGACGCCGCAAGTTACAAATCAGATCTGTGGAGATGCGCCCCCACTCACAGTAAGAATACATGTTTTAATATTTTTTAGCAATGAACACACTTGAATGAAAAGATGGATAAAAGTAAGACATCTTTAGCATCAGTAAAATGTAGTTACAGATGAGTATTTTACTTCTATGGGGTATTAACGGTAACGCATAACATATTTAGATCACTGTTTCCTTTTATCGCCAAAAACAATGCACTGACATGTTTAATAAGTTTCAGTTTTACTTTTGACACCGTCCTCCCCGTCCTTTGCTCTCTGTGCTAAGTCCCCTCCACTTCAGAGCACTATCACAACACAATCAGCTGCATCCCACTAATGAAACTACTGCACATCACGTCAAGTTTGTGACGTTTGTACAGTTTTGAATCATGTTTTTATATATTTATGGAGGATTGTCGTGTGGAGCATGGGTGATGTAGGCTTGTGGGTGGAGCCTCGTACCTAATCTTACAAGGAGGGTTTGAGTAGGGGCCCGGGAGGGATCGCTAAAACACTCAAACATGCATGGATGACATCTAAAATCATATTAAAACTACTTTTTACTTTTCAGTCCTGTTCAAAAATGTAGTGGAGTAGAAAGTACAGATACTGCTCTCAAATGTACTGAAGTAAAATAAAACTACCAAAGTACTACTCTTACTTTGTGACACATTTCAATAAGTAAGCGCTCCATCACAGTCTGAACAAAAAGGGGACATTCGGCATAAACTAGGTCCACTGACACCTGAGGATAGTGCACTACTTTACTAATGAACTCATTACGAATTCATTAAAACTGAAGCAAACGTGATAATTGTTTGATAATTGATATGTTTAACACAGATTGAAACCTCAATAGCAGATAATGGGATGTGGCTATTAATAATATGGCCTTTTTAATACAAAAAATAAGATTAGACGAGACATTTTTCCACTCATGCAGCTGCAACACGATTAGCCCCGATTAAAAATATTGTAAAAGTTCAGGCTCGTGAGACGACATGAACCATTTTAAAAACATCCAAAAATGTGATTTTTCTGACAATGTTAGAAAGTTCTGTTTTTAAAAATGTGATTCTGTTCAAAGTTCACACTGTAAACACTTCACAAGAACTGAGAAAAAGACTGAAATATGAACTGAAAACACGAGAATCACATTTCAGAACCCGTTTGTGCAGACTGAACTACAGGGTTAACAGTTTTTATGCAAAATAAAACAGGAGACTTTGGCGTTTGTGGAGGACATGATGCGACCTTTGCCATTTCCCCATTTCATCCATTCAAATTGTGCTTTCGATTTGATTGTGACTCATCTTGCCGTCTGAGTTCTTAGGTTCTTAGGTTATTACAGCATCCCTCCTTTACATTCTAAAAATAACCCACAATATCAATTATTCTATATGTTTTAAGAATGCAGTCAGGACGCAGAACACAATGAACATTCATACACTGTAAAAACAAAAAACACGCAAAATAACACTAAGAAAATCTGTGAAACAGTGAGACCGCGAAAGGTAAACCGCGTTATAATGAGAGACAACTGTAATACATTAGAATTATTTTTAAAAAATACTGATGATAAAACTCTTCCATTCCATCCACTTCCATAATAGTAAGTTGTGAAACGTGATCATGAACTCGAGCTGGACCGCATGTATCACAAGTCCAAGTCACTATTTGAGTATTTGAGTGAATAGGACGTCCTCTGTAAATGTCCTCTTGTTGTACCTGTAGTTTGGACTTCTGCAAACATGTCCTGAAATGCATGTTGTATTATTATACTATTACAGAGGGGGAAGAAGTACTCAGTTCTGTTACATATCCCGTAACAAAAAAAAGTAAAGTACAGCAAAAGTAAAAGTATTACATGAAAAGATATACTTAAGTATAAAAGTACCTGTTTAAAAATGTACTTAAAAGAGTAAAAAGTAAAAGTATTTCGTGCAGGTTTTCAGTTTTATAAAGCTTCAAATGTGGTGATTTTGATAAAGATTTGGGCTGAATTTTGTTCAGTCGAAACAACTGAATCAGCTGCTTTTCTTAAGATATTTTTATTCATGTATTTTTGTTTGTTCAACTACAAACATGTTAAAGACAAACCCCTCAGCCTTTTCAGTCCAGTTCAAAGATGTACTGTAGTAAAAGTAAAAAGTACACACTGTAAAATACACTTAAGTAAAGTACAGATGCTTAAAATTTGTACTTAAGTCCAATACTTTACTATTTTTACTTTGTCACGCTCCACCACGGCCTATTATTATAAACAGAATCCTCATTTTTCAAACGTAAATCACAGAGCTTTCCCAAAACGGTGAACTCATCCCTGTGAAGAATCCAGTTGCAGGAATGTGTTAGGAAAGTGAGGAATGGGTTTGGACAGCTCAAACGCAGCAATAGCAACGGTGGGATTACGTTCAGTTGCTTTAAAAAAAAAGAAAGAAAAACACCCTGGTAGAGCTGCACAGTATATATCGCAATCAAATCAAAATTACAGTTTGAGTTGGCACAAAAATCACAGACAGGGCAGGATTCTGTTGTTTGTAGTGAACATTTCAACCTCTATTTACAGATAAATGTTTTACACCTTTACAAACCGCTGTAAAATGATTCTCTGATAAGTCGAGCAGTTCAGATTTGAGTTTTTTTTCTTTCTTCTTATAAAGGCAAAAGCTCAAAACTATTCCGTATATCTGTGTATCTGACCCAAATTGCACTCCCAGGACTACACCAGCAGGGGGAACTCATGCAAAAGCTACTATTTATGCACAAAAAAGTAGCCTCTGTAGCCTTTATATGTAAAAATGCAGATTAAACTCCCATAATTCACTGCGAAATCTTTAGCCAACTCTCTAACTTGTCCTTTTTGCTGATGTCGCACACAAATCAATCAAATAAAATCGTTGACTAGTCACTGAGTCGATTAATTGCTCGATGGCGTCTTAGTCTTTGTCGTGGATAGGTCGATACTTGGCCTTTTTAGCGTATCGTCTATCGGACTTAAATCTGCAGCATGGTCCGATATTTTGTTTTGGTTGATTTGCTGCCTAAAAAATCCACACAAAGCTTTATTTTAACACAAAACGTGACTTCACAGCTCTCTTGTAGGTTTGTGTTAAGAAAGGGCTTCTGCGCTACACATCGGCGCAGAATACAAGCACCGACAAAGAATAAAGGTTTGAACTTTGAGAGAGTTTAAACGAGAGAGAAATATGAGAAATGTTAACGCCTGTGTGAGAAAAGTGTATAAAGTGTGTGGTGAGGGGTTTTACAGACAAAAACATAGAGAATAATGTAAAAAATAAAGCTGATACTTCGTGGATTTCACCTGTTGCGGGTTATTTTTAGAACGTGACCCCCGAGATAAACCAGGGACCACTGTACATCTGTATATCTATTCGCCATTAGCAAAGCGCAAACAGTGCAGTTAATTCCGTTTCCACGATTTCACAATGTTGTAATTTTTCAGGATGTTGATCTAATTCGATTAATTGATGTTTTTAATAACTAATAACCCAGCCCTAATCTGAGTAGCATAAAAGTGTGATCCTGTGTGTTATGACGCTAAAGTGGTGGGCGGGGCTCGTCTGTGGAAGCGCTCTGTACTCCACCGTTATCTGAGCTAATGGGCTTTGGCTGAAAATCTGATTAAATCCAATTTCCCGACTGGAACCAACATTTTGGCGGTGAATACTCGCACTGTGGTGAAACGTCTATGCGTACAAAGGAGACTAGTCATTGAAAACACAGCGGCTAACTTTTACCACACGTTTTTTTTAGCTCAAACGGCGCCGTACCACATTTTTCCATGTATTTGAGCAAAATGCGTCTCGGGCCAGTGCAGATATGCCGTTTACGCAGCTCTTAAGGTCAAAATAAGTCCGCTGGGCGCTGTCTAGTTGTTATTAGCTTCATCGTCACAAAAAAAACGCTCTGGTATCTGCGAGTAGACCTGTCACTCTGTCACTACTACATCGACTTATCGTTCAGTAGATGAAAGCTGGAGCTATATATTTTTTGGGTCAATATTTCCCGTGTTACTTTTTCTTTGCTCTACTGGGACCTTTTCGGTTATTTTTTGGTTATAGGATAAGATTTAACTTGTGTGACTCATTACAGACTCAAACTAACGACTAAACTGTTTCATTCTGTAGATTTAGAATAGTTTTGTGGTTTAAATCTGCTTGAGTTTCAATATTATCATTTATTGTCTATATTTATTTACTTACAAGCGATATATCGAACTTCTAAATATATTACCGTGATAGGTCCATCTGCAAGTTGTTCAAACCACTTAATAAACTCATCGCTGTGAGTAATTAAGATGCTCTGCAGTGGTCCACAGTTACTCCTCACTTACTTTATGCACTCAGACTGTTTAAAATGAACTACCGGATTTTCTGGACTGTAAGTGTCACTTTTTTCCATAGTTTGTCCCGGGGTGCGACTTATACTCAGACCAATAGCTGAATAAATATAAATGTGTTACTTTAGCGTGCTGTACTGATATTCAGCCTGTTGTTCCACATTTTACTCTTATTATTGTAACTTGCCTTTAAAGATAAAATGTCTGTTCTCCGTCTCAGATTTTGTATGTATGTATTTGTTTTATATGTTTTTTCTTCATTATTATACATTTTTGGCTGGTGCGACTTATACTCCAGAGCGACGCATAGTCCGGAAAATACTGTTTTTCATGTTTTTAAGACGATGAAAATCAGCTACTGCGCCTTTAAGTGACTAAAAACGTACACTTCTTCTTTCCTTATAGATTGAGTCTGAGTTATTTGGCTTTTGGCCCAGTCCATCAAAAGTCCCTCCGCATTCCCCACACATGCGTGCCATAGCGGAGATGTGTTCCGCTGTAGTAAAAGTGTCACTCACAGTAACACGGTGGAACATCTGGTTTGTCGGGTCGTGTGGGCTGTTAGACACCTACAGGTCTGTTATTATGTTAAGACAAAGAACTAAATGAGACCGTTTACAGGAGGAGAAATGTAAAAATTGTAGAAATATGCAAAATGATAAATCTATCCATTTGTTCATCTTATCTGGGGTCAGCAGTCTAAGTGGAACCTCCCAGATTTCCCTCACCCCAGACGCTGCCTCCAGCTCCTCCGATGGGACCCCAAAATTACTACTACTTATGACTGGTGGTATGCGGACGGATTCTGGTGCTACTTGGTGTAATATGTTCACTTTAAACATAACAAGACCCTGTTTTCTGGTTTCCTCATCACAAACAGACCTGGAGATGCATTTTTCTTCATTCACACATGTTTAACGCACAAACCCTGCACATTTACGCTGAGTTGTTCTCTCAAACTGAAAACACCCCGTTCCACCTTGTGATGTCATCATGTGGTGACACAGGAAGTGCTCCACTGTGTTTTTAAACTCCACACGCCTTCATTTATAGAATCATTTGGATCATTTCAGCTTCTGGAACTGACAATCTCGACGGAACTAAAGGTAAAAGGAGGAGGAGTTAACTTGAAAACTACCACTTGATGACATCACAAGGTGGAACAGAGTGTTTTGAGCTTTGTAGATGTTACAGACTAACAATAAAGTGTGACTCAAACGTGTGAATGAAACAAAACACAACTCGAGGTCTGTTTTTGAGGAGGAAACAGCATCAGAACATGACTTAAAACCACAAGAGTCCATTTTGCGTCATGTAGGATGTTTCAGCTCTATGTTTTAGCCACATAAAGTGAACACTACTGTAGCCATGGTTTAGTCCCAATTTAGACTGGTTTCAGTCCCAGTTTAGACCTGGTATAACTCCGTTTTAGTTTTGTTTTAGATCTGGTGGTACTCAAGCAAAAGCAAAGTATTTTTCATGTGATAAAAAATATGTTTAAAATGATGCAAAATGGGCAGTGTAATCTTTCAAAACAGCAGGCGTGAGATTTTTAGGTCTGTAGTCAGCCTTGTGAACCAAACAAAAACGATCAGAACTATTATATATATCATGCATTTGACCGTAGACTGTGTAAAAAAGTGACTGCGCGAGTGTGACGTCACCCACAGCGTTCAGCTCCAAATGAAGCTAATCGAGGCTAGCGGTTATAGCGGCTAATTTGAAGTTGATTTGCATATTTGGACTTCTGACTACGAGTATCATAGCAACCAAAGGGCCAATCTGGAGCGAGGCTGTTGAAGGTAACACCGCTTCCTGCCCGCACCGCTGGTTTAGCAGGCAGCGGGTACTTAGCAACGCTGTCAATCAAACCTGTTGCTAACGATGCTGGAAGCGACCTCGGGGAAAGAAGCTGCCCATTAGTCTGTTATTAATGTTCGTAATCGATATCTTGATTTACAAACACAATAGTGAAATAAAAAACCCAGGATCATGTAGAGCAGGTTAATATGAACATTTAAGACTGTCAGCAGCAGGTACAAAGAGACGGGACACAGTTTATCAATAGAAAGTGAATTGGAGCCAGAGTCGATGGAGCTGGAAGTGCGCCCATGATCACTTCCTGTTTGTAACGTGGCAGGTTAGCGACGTCCATTTATACATACAGTCTATGTATCTGACCCAAACTGCAAATACACAAGACGGGTTCATGCAAAAACAACAATTTAAAAACAGAAATGTACAAGGAAACTGTATTTATATGTAAAAAGGCAGATTAACTCTCAAATCGTCGCCTCAGTTTACACATTCTTCTATGTGCTGACCCATTCAAACCCTTAAACTCTAAATAAAATACATTTGACTGTTTTAAGACCATGGGTATAGATTCACAGTAAAGACTATTCTCTGCACAATGATTACACACAAACACCGCACTGGGACATTCTGTGTGCTCTGCTCTCATAAACAGCAGACTTTGGCCCTCGCGTCTCAGACTCCGCCCCCTCCGCACAGGTCTGGACCAGGGCGGCCAATAGAATCACAGGGTCCCTCGCTCTCACCTGCTTGTCTTTGCTCAGGGAGATATACAGGTTTAATGCCATACTGTGGAACGTTCCAGGCAAAGCAACGACACTTCCACGGAGACAAGCAGCGTGTTGAGGTTAATCGATAATCTGTCTGGATTATTCAGGTCGCAATATGATCATAAAATCTGACAAATAAAAATCAGAACAATCATCAAAAGAAGTGGCCGTTGTCGAAGCGAAACGACGTCTTTTCCATTAAGCGTCAAGTGTTTACGGCGATGTGAACGGCCACCCGCTGGTTACGGAAGTTCTCATTCACTTTCCCCAAAGGTATTCCGAAAAAAAACCACAAAAAACAAAAATACTATTAAAAGTTGGCAAGCGTTTTAAGAGCTCTGTGGAACTAATGACAACGAGACCTAGCATTTGATCTAAAATCTGTTTACGGAAACCTTTTAAACCGCCAAGTTATTAAAGCATTTTGTCGAATCTTGCGTTTTAAATGTGCTTTTTGGTCTTAAAACAACCACATTATGGATATTATTTCGCACGTACATGGTTAGCACATAGCTGGTTAGCTTCAGCGATGCCTTTGGAGTCTTTAAGTTTTAAATTCTCAAAAAGTCTATGGGAAAAATGCATGGAAACGTTAATTCTGGAGCTGTGTTTGTCACCTCAGCTTTACGTAATCACTCAGAAAACTAGATTAATTAAACTAAGTCAGATATTGGAACAAGTTAGATCGAAAAAAGAAAGAAAATGAAGGATTTCACCGCCTGGTCCTGGTGTCAATAATCATTAAAAAGGTACAGTTTTTCTAACAGTATACACAACCCTAAAATGTACGATCGTCACCTTACGCAGCTCGTGTTACGCAGCTCATGTTTTATGTGGAGTTAATGTGATTATCTGAGATTCAGGAGCAGGACCACGCCTCCACCTCCTCCTCCACCTCTTCCTCCTCCTCTTCTTCAGCGAAACACAGCTCACCTCGCTCACACCTCGAACCACCCAGGAGCCTTATTTATACAAGCCTATCCCAGCAACACCGACATTTTTATTCTGCGGCAATTTCCTTCGGTGTTCTACAGGCGTTCTTACAAAAACGCAGAGTTCATGGAGCGTTACGTTTTTTCGATGTCGTTTCTGCGTAGACTCTGCACACCTGACTGGGCGACAGGTGCGCCATCATCGGAGAAGGACTTGATCTGAAAGGTTAAGAAAACTCCCGCACACTGTCTCACTCTTAGTTCGCTTTCATTCACACAACGTTTCATTTCCTCTGACCTTCCTCAGGTGACAGCCCCTTCCACTCTCCTTGTGTAAGTTAAAGGACCGCCCTCTTCGGTTTAATCAGCCAATCACAACAGTGAAAAGATAAACATTTACAATTCGACCCCTATGTAGCCGCAAAATTGTGCATAATTCACTCTATACCAGTCTTTTCTGAGTTAAAATGCACAAACAATTGGACGATTTTTTTCTATGAACAACCTACAATCGCCCTGTTCCTATGAGCGCCAACGCACAAACGCCAACGCACAAACGCCAATACACGGACTGTTTACTAACCACCTAAAAATGGTCAAAAGTCCCATTTTTATATAGCGCTTTTCCACCTTCAAGTCACTCAAAGCACTTTAAATCAAGGAACACCCATTCACACAGCAGCGTACACAGAATCCCACTTACTCTACCAATACTGTTTCATGTCGAGAGAGGGATTCGAACCCCCAACCTTCAGATCAACAATCCCTCTACTGACAGAACTGCCGCCACCTCAATAACGGCGTACGGATTGAGACTCAACATGTTCGCTGAAGTTCAGGCCCATTACGACCAATACTACTCAACTTATCGTTCAATATATCATTTCTTTTAGTAGTATTTGTTTAGTTTATTCGTCTGTTTGCAACTCGGTAAATTTCCACACAAACAACCCTCCACTAGAATAACACAATTTTGCACTTGTAAGGTATACTGTATTTTATTTTTTGTGATATTAAACCCATTTGGTAACGTCCGGGCTGTAGTCGGTCAAATAATTAACACGACTGACACGTTGCAGATGCTAGAAGTCACTCCTGAAGCGTTTCACTGCGGGCCACATGTTTTTACAATACAAGGATTAATCTGCGTTAAAGTGAACGATCAGTGACAAGTTTTTATGTCCGTAGCAATATATCGGACTTTTGTTATCGTGTGACAGGCCTAGTTGCTGTTAATGATCTCTTAAGTCGGTCTCGAGTCAAACCTACGCAGCTTTATCTCTCTTCTGACGGCTGTTATTAAGTTTGACGTGTGCAGATATTTACGACCTGACAGTCCCTAAAGATGCAAGTCATAAAACAGATTAGCAGAAATTAAGGAAATGTTTTTTTCTAAGGGCTGGGTGCTCGTTTCTCTCTGATAATCTGGCTGCTCTGGTTAGGATACTAGCATGCAGTGAGTGGATGCTAACAGGCTAACAGGCTAACAGCTACGCCCACTGTGGCTTTTAAAAGGCAGAGCGCTGAATTGGAATTAGTAGCGGAAATGATAACGCTGTTGTTTTCAGTAATACTAGACCACCAAGAGCCATTTAGCCACAATATCACACAGAAAGGCTCTCAGCTGCGCTACGCTAATGCTAAAGTAGCTTCTAATGCCCACAATGTTAGCGAAGGCCACAGCTTTTAGTTCTTGGGGAAGAATGAAGCGGGGCTGCTCAGTTTGGGCGCCGTTCTAATTGATATTTAAAGCCGCACTCTGCAACTTCTCGGGTGGGGCTGTCTGCCGGTCTCCATGGAGATGTTATTGCTGTGGTTGAAATGTTCCACAGCATGGTATTAAGGATAAGGTTGACTTTATTGACCGCAGGACTGGCTCAGCTGGAGCATTTGACCTATTGTGCAGGTTTTGGGTTGATGAGGGAAACCGGAGACACAGAGAGAACACGCAAACTCCACACAGACACAGAAAGAACACGTAAACTCCATACAGACACAGGAAGAACATGTAAACTCCACACAGAGACAGGAAGAACACGTAAACTCCACACAGACACAGAGAGAACACGCAAACTCCACACAGACACAGGAAGAACACGCAAACTCCACACAGACACAGGAAGAACACGCAAACTCCACACAGACACAGGGAGAACACGCAAACTCCACACAGATACAGAGAGAACACGCAAACTCCACACAGATACAGAGAGAACACGCAAACTCCACACAGACACAGGAAGAACACGCAAACTCCACACAGACACAGAGAGAACACGCAAACTCCACACAGACACAGGAAGAACACGCAAACTCCACACAGACACAGAAAGAACACGTAAACTCCACACAGACACAGAGAGAACACGCAAACTCCACACAGACACAGGAAGAACACGTAAACTCCACACAGACACAGAGAGAACATGGAGCAAACTCCACACAGACACAGAGAGAACATGGAGCAAACTCCACACAGACACAAGGAGAACATGGAGCAAACTCCACACAGACACAGGGAGAACATGCAAACTCCACACAGGAAGACCCAGGAGTCGAACCCAGGACCTTGTAGCTGTGCGTGTGTGCCCGCGCTCGTGGCTGAGTTACTCTACTACGTTGCATTTAATACTTATAAATATATTCTTACTGTGAGTGGGATCGCCTCTCCACAGATCTGCCCTGTAATTTGGCCAGGTGGCGTCACCTACTTGACTCATGGAGACGGACAGCTTTAATGCCATACTGTGGAACATTCCAGACATACCATAAAACTTTTCCATGCAGACCAACAGGTGACAGGTGCTCCACCAGAGAAATCCCATAATGCAGTGCTCCGCTGTGACCTGAGTCCAGGGCACCTCCACACGCCCCGTTTCACACGCCCCGTTTCACACGCCCCGTTTCACACGCCCCGTTTCACACGCCCCGTTTCACACGCCCCGTTTCACACGCCCCGTTTCACATCCGGGCTATAACCGAGTGTTTACAGCCGCAGCCGCAGTTATTCAAATGTTGTGGGAACTTTTTTACCAGACAGACAATCTGTTCTCTCCACTCTGAGAGCACCTGTGTCACTCATGAACAGGTTTAAAACCATACTGTGGAACATTCCAACATGCCTATTAGTCTATTAGTATAAAGTATCAGTGAAAGTATCAGGGGCTGTTTAGCTTAAAGCTGGGTCACTGCTGGAGGTCATTATTGTGAATAGACCAGGGCTGGACAAACTGTTTGACCCTCGGGCCACAGTGGGTCTAAATGTGACAGGGGGCGGGGCCAGGACAGGGGGCGGGGCCAGGACATATATATGTAAATATGACATTAGACATTTGACCTGTAACATGGAGCAAAGCGTGAATATACAAGGCTCAGTGTGCAAATTGTTTTATAAATGCATTAATTAATTTTAATAACAGTAGAAAACATTTAGTTTGATCAAGTGCCAAAAGATCAACAACTTGCTGAAAAGGTAAATTGAACAAGTTTTTGCTATTTTAATATAATTTGGTCTCGTTCGGTGGACCATGACACTGATACAATAAACCCAGGAAACACATGGACTACACGGTAAATAAAACATAAACCATAAAAACAGTCATCTAGTAGTAGTAGCGGTAGTAACAGTAGTAGTAGTAAGTTTCTATAATAAGTCATGAATGGGGCTTTCTCTGCTGCTGGCTCCAGACTCTGAACAAACTGCCTACTATTTCATTGTTTAATATTTTGCATGTTTTACTGTTGATTTGACTGGAAAGCACTTTGGTCACTCGAGTGTTGTAAAGCACTGCAAGTAAAGATTAAGTCATTCAAATATTAACTATCCGACTTTGTATAATTCAAACAAAGCGCTACAAAATGAAATAAATTTAAAAAAAGAGAGGGCTAACCATTTGTCCAAATGTATATTAAACCCAACCCATCAGTTACGCTCGCTGCTCTCAAATGTCAGGTTCCTCATGTCAGGTAATTACGCAAAATCAGAATTAAGAGTAAACTGTCAGATAAAGGATGAACGCAGTGACATGTCTGCACTTTTTAGAACATTCATGAAGTATTTGTTAATATTGTTCGCTCGTGTTATAACGCAAAACAAAAATCAAGATTTCTCAGCGTCGCCCAACCCCAGCGGACAGGGATCACGTCTAGAATAAACGGGAAATACGCTGCGTAACAATAGGTAAAGATTAGTATCACTATGTCCAAAATTAAACTGGCCAAACTGTCAAACGAGACTGAACACGTTGGCCGTCAATAGAAAAGTCTAGTACCCTCTATTGCTCCAGTTATGCCATGCCCCGTCTAGTGTAACCTACTCGTGGGTGACAGTTTTAGGTTACAGGTGACAGGTCTGTGAGGTGAGCTCTTTTAAATTGCCAATTGCTATGGTAACGCCTCTACTTTTTCATTATTCTGGAACCAGCGCGCAGTAGGTGGACTGAGGGGCTACGGTCATGTGTCCTCATTGAACCAATCACTGCACAGCCCGAGTTCACACACTACAGCAAAACTAGGACCTGAACCTGGACTAGAACTGAACCAAATCGATAAGTCTGATCCTGGTTTGATCCTGGGCTCGTCCTGGTGCAAACCTGGACCAGAACAGGACCAGATCAACATGTCTGCACCGGGATCAAACCAGGATCAAACCAGGATCAAACCAGGATCAAACCAGGATCAAACCAGGATTAAACCAGGATTAGAACTGGACTAGAACTGAACCAAATCAACAAGTCTGATCCTGGTTTGATCCTGGGCTCGTCCTGGTGCAAACCTGGACCACATCCAACAAGTCTGCACCAGGATCAAACCAGGACTAGAACTGGACTAAAACTGAACCAGATCAACAAGTCTGCACCAGGATCAAACCGGGACTAGAACTGGACCAGAGCTGGACCAGAACTGGACCAGATCAACAAGTCTGCACCAGGACAAGCCCAGGATCAAACCAGGATCAATCCAGGATCAAACCAGGATTAAACCAGGATTAGAACTGGACTAGAACTGAACCAAATCAACAAGTCTGATCCTGGTTTGATCCTGGGCTCGTCCTGGTGCAAACCTGGACCACATCCAACAAGTCTGCACCAGGATCAAACCAGGACTAGAACTGGACTAGAACTGGACTAGAACTGGACTAGAACTGGACCAGAGCTGGACCAGAGCTGGACCAGAGCTGGACCAGATCAACAAGTCTGCACCAGGATCAAACCAGGACTAGAACTGGACTAGAACTGGACCAGAGCTGGACTAGAACTGGACCAGAGCTGGACCAGATCAACAAGTCTGCACCAGGACAAGCCCAGGATCAAACCAGGACACGGGAGGCTTTGATTTCAGCAGCACACACTTCTGTCTGTCAGCTCTCCCTCAGGTGGGAAGCCCCTGGCCGCCTGTCTCTCTGTCTCTCTGTCTCTGTCTCTCCGCTTCCTTCCGCTCTACCTCTGCCCCCCAACCCCACAAAGGTATTTTTGGTAAAAGGAATTCAGGCATTGTCACCTCCTCCTCCTCCTCCTCTTACCCCATCACATTCCCCGTGTCAGAGCTCGTGCCACAGTTCCTTACCCAGGAGCAACAGTTTGAGTTCCCGTCGTGCGTCTCTCTTGTCTCTGCGCAGCTGCCTTTCGATCTCGTCGTTGATTCTCCGCGCTTCCTTGGCCTCTTCACTGAGGCAACACGCCATAATGGACTCTAGGGTCATGTTATTGTCTTTCCGTGTCTTTTTCCAACCAAACACACGCGCGTTTGCGGCTGCGTGTCCGACCCAACGCCCCTTAGCAGTGATTCATGGAGTTTTACACAGCGAACCGACCCAGGCCTGTTGATTATGGCGAAGTATCGAGCGCCTCCGAGCCTATGTGCAACAAAATAACGCCCTTATTATGAGTCCAGCGCAAAACAGATACATTTATGAAGGATTCCCCCCTCCCCCCAGCGTCCCAGGCCTCGGACACCTCCCAAATACTTCTCCAAACGCGCGTGGAGTTAAAAGTTGTTAGGCTTATTTGGTGTAATCTGTTTTTCCAACTCGAAATGATCAACAGATCGTTCCCAGAGCCATCCCCGGTGCTGCTGTCCCTCCGCCGCTGATTCCGCCGCTGCTGCTGCCGTGGGGGACCTCGTTACGCGCTGCCATCCGCGCCCCGGCCTCCCTCTCACGGTACCGACAAGATTTATCCACTAAAACGTCCCATACGCTCGGGTTAATGTCCAAGGGAGGTTGAAAAGACGAAGGAAACACGCATGGAGGAAAGCAGTCCGTGTTTTCCACTGGCTCCACTCCCGGGCGTGGTGAGGCAGAATATGGCGGATATCACTCCAATCCGCTAGGCTGGGATACAGTACAGTTATCTGCCTCTGTCTGCTCCAAACTGCAACAAATCCACTCATAACACAGCGAAAACGAGTCCGTGCGCGGCGCTAAAGGGCGTCCGTGTCCATTGCAACTAAAAACGAGCCTGTGCGCGGGGTTTAAACGCCGTGTTTTGCTTCACGGAGCGGCCAGTCTTCTCCCCTGCTTCAATTCTCTTCATGTATTTTTATTCCAGAGGCCATCCACCACTCCTCCGCTGGCAGGGTGACGTCTGCCTCCCATCAAACAGGAGGCGTGTCGCGTCAAACACCAGCCCCGCGCGCACGACCTGTGGAGTGGAAATGTGAATGGAGCGGGTTTCACGGCTCCACGGGCTCCATTCGTTTGGTTTGATTTTTTTATTTTTTCTTTGCAGACTGCGGAGGCATGAATGAAGACGCGGCCCTGCGCCGCATCACGTGACGCACGAGCACTGGCCCCAGAGCGCGCGCGTGGGTTAGTCACACATACACACACACCCCTATACACACACATACACACACACATATATACACACACACATATATATATACACACATATACTTTCACATATATATACATACACACACACACACACACACACACATATATATATATATATATATATATATATATATATATATATATACATATATATATATATATATATATATATATATATATATATATATATACACACACGCACACACCCCCACACACACACACACACAACTCAGACATAAACAAGTGTGCGTGCTGTGCCAGGGCTGAAATGAGTTCAGGGAGTAAAACATGAATCAAATCTTTCTGACTCACTCTTATTATTGAGGTAACAACAGTTTGACACCGACAAGACTTGATATTAAAGGTGCACTGTGTAACTTTCCCATGGACATGCCTTTGCTGTGCCTAGAATGACGTAGGCACTTAACATCTGATTTATAATTTAAAGTTACTGTAATTTGAAAGACAAAATATATAATAATATACACATTATATATATATATATATATATATATATATATATATATATATATATATATATATATATATATATATATATGTGTGTGTGTGTGTGTGTGTGGGGGGGGGGGGGGGTGTGTGGGGGTGTGTGTGTGTGTGTGTGTGTGTGTGTGTGTGTGTGTGTGTGTGTGTGTGTGTAAATACAGAAAATCTCTGGTGTTTTCAAAGGATAAACATAAAATGAGACAAACTGAATTGTACCTGAAGGAGCTGCATGAAACATGTTCAAGCTCCAGTCACTTCAGACTCACAGAGGGAAGAGGAACCACAACTTTTACTCGAGTAAGAGTACTGTTACGCTATACAATAGTAATGATGTAAAAGCCAAAAGTAAAATCTGTAACTGGACAAATCGTTGTAGGAGTGAAGAGGTTTGGCTGATCATTCAAACCACTTCTTCAGTTGTGGTCAGATTACTGCTGGACACTGCCTTATATGTGTCTGAAGGAGGAGCTAACTACACTGAAACTAAACCTAAAAACAGTTTGTTTGTAGACTAGGTCTGTTGAGCTACACTAAGTGTGCACTGTGCCTGAGTCGTACTTAACACATTCATTCAGCCTTTAATGGCCATACTGGCTCGCTCTATTGTTCTCTTTGTATCCTTTGTTTCCTTTGGGTCTGAGTGGTGCCCAAGTGCTTACTTCAATAAAAAATAATATGAAAGTAGGAGTAAATGTTTTACAGTGGTACTTTTTACTTTTACTTCACTACATTTGAGCACAGTATCTGTACTTTCTACTCCAAAAGTAAAAGTATTTTTTTAGTTTGAGATCTTTTAACACGTTCATAATTAGAGCAAAACAAAAATATACAAATAAAAATAGAGAGAAACAATTATTTGATTGTTTCTGTTGATCAAAATTCAGCTGAAATCTTTATCAAAATATGTGCAAAATAATTTTACTTTTTACTCTAAGTATATATTTTTATGTCTTCTTGTGATACTTTTACTTGAGTTTTTTTTTTTTTTTGCTTTGTATCTGTACTTTTACTTAAGTAAAAAAATGGAGTACTTCTTCCACCACTGAGTAAATGTATGCTGCTGGAAAAGTACTGGAAGTATATGTAACTGATTCCTGCCCACCTCTGGGTAAAATAAATAGTTTGATGCTGACAAATTGATAAGTTGATAAGCCTTAATATTAAAGGTGCACTGTGTAACTTTTCTGGTGTGGGGCGTCAAACTGCTTTTCTTCATAGTAACGTCATCGCTTTGGCTTGAATCTTTTCTGAAGCGTGACAATATTAAATCTAGGGTGAATTTGTATAGTCTTAGGTCACAATTTCAAAAAGTGTCCATTTTGCATGTTTTTATTGTTAAAAATATAAATACATAAACACACAGATGATAAATACATCCATAATAGTACTTGACCCTGTCGTTAGTTTGATGCAGCAGTTCCCAGTTGCTCAAAGACACTTTTCACGTCCAGACTAAGCCACAGCTGCCCTGGGGCGGACTGACAGACGTGAGGTTGCCGATCTGTGTCACTGGCCCCTCAAACCACCACCGCATTCACTCACAGACAAGGTCGGTCAAGTGTATTGCTCATGGACACGATGGCACTGATCAGAGCGACGTCCGAGCAGCCAGCTTCTGCTTAGATGAACCGACTGGTGCGAGTGGATCTCATGACCTCTGAGCTCCTACTGCCCCAGATCAACAACCTCCCAATCAAACCTTTACATAATCAATGAGATCAATTTACACAGAATTAGGAAAATGTCGTATTGGAACTGGAATCGCACCATCAACCTGTGGATCAGTGGATCGGCCAGCGTCCACCAGGATGTTTACGTTAAATGTGCATAAACAGTCTAATTTGAATATGAGCTTTAAGCCAGAGAAGTGATCAAACCTGAGTGGTGTCTTCCAGGGCCGGTTCAGACTATAAGTGGATTAGGCAGCTGCTTGGGGCCCCAAGGCCAGCAGGGGGCCCCCAAGAGCCCATACATTTATATAAAAAATAATATATCAAGTTTTATTGGACACAGGGTTGTTTACAGCAGCCTCTAAAGCAAATACGTTAGTTTTATGTCTATAGTATTAAAATATCTGCTGCTGCTACATTTGTTTTTGAGTCGGGCAGAGGAGTAGCGGGGTCTGAGATGAGGCGAGCAGGGTCATGGAGAGCTGGGTCAGGGACAGAGGAGCAAAGCAGGTCCAGGGAGAGGGATCTGACGAGGAACAAAAAACATCCAACTTTGAAAGAGTCAGAAAGAGTAAAAACATGAACTGAGCCAAGCAGAGTTGTACCATATTGGATACGCAGACGATGACACAAATCCATCAGAAACTAAGAAAAATGTTGTGAATTTTCAAAATCTTGACCCTTATATGTTTGTGTAGTGTAGTTGTGACATTCTGGATGTTTTCAGTCTGATGTTGGTCAGATAAACACAAATACAACTGCTCAAAGTGATGAGAGCAGAGTCAGAATGTGTCAAATGTGAATCACCAACAGCTGAGCCAGGAGGGGGCCCCAGAGACACATTCAGCATAGGGCTTCCTGAAAGCTGGAGCCGGCCCTGGTATCTGCATTTGTTTGACCTAAAAGTGTCTATAAACTCTTAGAAACTCTATAAATTCTTGGCTAAACATTCATGTTGTTGTCTTGTGTTAAATGTTACTGTTTACTCACTAATAATAAAAAAAAATAAAAAAAAATGCAAGTAGACGTTTTTTCCCCAAAGTTACTCAGCCTTCAAACAAACTAAAGTGCAAAATGGGGTCAGCACATGCAGGTATCGAGCCGTGTCGATTAGCAGCTAACTAGGCTAAGTGCCCCATTTAGACCAGATAAATGAGGACACACTTTTGAGTATAGCGCTATTTACATTTCACTCTGCAAGACTACTACACTCTGGTCTAAGGAAACACGGAAAATTTCTCCTTCTTCTCTCACTTCAGTACATTTGAGAGCAGTATCTGTACTTTCTACTCCACTACATTTTTGAACAGGAATGAAAAGTAAAAAGTACTTTAGGGGTTATTTTTACCATATTCGTGGAAACATCCTGACTAAAGTTTCTGAGTTCAAGCTTCAGCTTTGAGCAAAACACAAACAAATACACAAAATTAATGAGCAAAAATATGAAACTTTTTGAATCATTTTCTCTACATTTACACTTTAACAAATGAACAACTCTTATTTGAAATACTGTTACTTTTTACTCTTGAAGTACATTTTTAAACAGGTACTTAAATCACTTTTTAGATTTTTGTGTGATACTTTTACTTGAGTAACTTTCTACCTTTGTATTGGTACTTTTACTTAAGTAACAACATTGAGTACTTCATCCACTTCTGTCCTATAGGCAGCTGCTTTAGACACAGTTGGTATTTCCAAAGAAGATCACAAAAATATGAAAAAAAACCTCAATTATACCTGAAGTAAGATGGAAGAAAGCAAATATTCTAATAGTTTAATATTGTCAACTTAAACTCCTAAGTCGACTTAACGTGGAGTACTGCTAAAAAACATAAGTAAAAGAACGATATGATAAAACTATTCAGAAAAGTACACTTTCTTGGAACTTCTCATAAATAAATAAAACTGAGTATATGTTCCTCTGTTCTCTCATCTCTGGAGCTCCCATCGCAGAGGCCCGTCCCGTGAGCTGGAGCGTCCCAGATTCGGCGCTCTGGAGTGGGCTAACCTGAGCGAGTATCCTGGGCCGCAGCAGCTCCGTGGAGAGGCGGCCATTCACAGATCAAACACACTTTAACCTGCCTCACTCTGGGTAATGTGTTTAAACTACACAAGAGTGTTTAAGGCATCAGTAAAGTGAGCGATACACACACATGCACACACCCACACACACATGCACACACACACACCCCCACCCCCTCACACATATACACACACACACATGCACACACTCACACATATACACACACATGCACACTCTCACACATATATACGCACACACTCACACATATACACACACATGCACACACACGCATATACACACACATGCACACACTCACCCCTACACACACACATGCACACACCCACACATATACACACACACATGCACACACTCACACATATACACACACATGCACACCCCTACACATATACACACACACACATGCACACCCCCACACATATACACACACATGCACACACTTACACCTATACACACACACACATGCACACTCCCACACATACACACACTCACACATACACACATGCACACACTCACAAATATCCACACACATGCACACATATACACACACATGCACATACTCACACATACACACACATGCACACACTCACACACATGCACCCCCTCACACACATGCACACACTCACACATATACACACACACATGCACACCCCTACACACACATGCACACCCCCACCCCTACACACACATGCACACACTCACACATATACACACACATGCACACACTCACACATATACACACACATGCACACACACCCCTACACACATACACATGCACACACTCACACATATACACACACACCCCCACACGCTCACACATATGCACACACACATGCACACACAGACACATACATATAAACACACATGCACACGCGCACACATATACATACGCACACACATATACACAACTATAGTGGTGTAATGTAGCTGTTGCAAATGCTGATTCTTTTAAACTTTTCTTGTTTTCTTGTAAATTTTTTTGGTGAAAAATAAATGCACTTGGGTCTGCACTGGACTAACTGTCTCAGCTCTGCTCTGTTCCTCTTTTAAACGCTAAAGTTGCTATCCGCACGATTACAAGTGGAAATGTAGTCCACTTTCAGACCTACAATAGTCCCGTTATAGATCTGAAATAGTCCTGTTGTAGATCTAAAATAGTCCTGTTGTAGATCTAAAATAGTCCTGTTGTAGATCTAAAATAGTCCTGTTGTAGATCTGAAACAGTCCTGTTATAGATCTAAAATAGTCCTGTTGTAGATCTAAAATAGTCCTGTTGTAGATCTGAAATAGTCCTGTTGTAGATCTAAAATAGTCCTGTTGTAGATCTGAAATAGTCCTGTTGTAGATCTAAAATAGTCCTGTTATAGATCTGAAATAGTCCTGTGCTGAAATAGGTGGTACTTGGAAAGACAAATCTTTTCTTTGGTGATAATTGTGTGAAAGGTTTGAGAGCCACAGGCCCAGAATGTTACACAGTATGGTATTAAACATGCCATTATTCAATAAGAATTTGAATTATTTAATTGTTCTAAAAAACTTGCTGAAAAAACATACATTCTTATGGTGAGTGGGCTTGTCTCTCCACAGATCTGACTTGAACCCTAGAATGTATATATAAATATTCCGTATACAGTGTTTGAAACTTGGCCCAGTGGTGCCAGCTGTTTGTCTCCATGGAGATGGATGAGTTTAAAGCCATATTGTGGAACATTCCGGACAAAGCATTGCAATCTGAATATCCATGGAGACAAGCGGATTTCTCCTCCAGAAAAGTTACATACTATACCTAGAAGACCCAGGACACTCTGGCCTGGGAACACCCTGGGGTCCCACTGGAGGAGCTGGAGGAAGTGTCTGGGGTAAGGGAAGTCTGAGAGTCCCTGCTCAGAATCCTGCCCCCATGACCCAGCTCCGGAGAAGAGGAAGAGAATGGATGGAGTATACCTTTAATACATCTGCTTCTAACGTGCACGTTGAAAATGGCGGTAACATGACTTTATTTTTAGTTATAATAAAAGCCAAAGTAAAATCTGTAACTGGACAAATAGCTTTAGAGTGAAGCTGTTTGGCCACTTCTTCAGTTCTGGTCAGATTACTGCTGGACACTGCGTTATATCTGTCTGAAGGGATGAGCTAACGACACTGAAAGTGTAAAAAAAGCTTTTGTTTGCAGTTTATAGTTTCAGCCTTTATTATTTTTAGTGCTTTTATTTTGTCGCACGTCTTTTATTTTGAAAAAAACTAAACAAAAAACGTCCAGACCACTTCCGGCCTGCGCCTGCACCACGTGACCGCTGCTTAGCTACCGCCGAGCGTCGCTGTGTTTTCGGGACAGAGGCAGAGGAGGATGAAACCTGCGGAGCCCGGGATTCTCCGCTCTTTTCTGCGCTGTTTTTACGCCCGCAGATAAAACCTAAAGCCCGGGACGCGATGACAGCAGCGCGGGAAGTGTGTCCGCTCACCGCAGCCCCGCAAACCGCACGTTTGAGCGCGTCTCCTCTGTGCTAAAGCGCGGGTTTATCATGACAGGTAAACGGGAGTTAGCATGCTAGCACGTTAGCTGCAGGTCTGCTCACGCGCCGCCGGACTGTGACAGGTTTGTGATGTTTGTGAAGTGAACTTTTCTGCACTCTCGCACTGTTTAAGAGCGTTATTTTACCAAACTTGTGTTGTCTTTGTTGCGTAACGCGGTGTAGTGGCTCAGCAGGTGTCTCAGTCTAAATCCCTGTGGTAATGATGTGTCTCTAATAGGATTGAGCCTCTCCATCCTGCCTGTGCCTGGGGTTGGAGGAGTAGCCAAGAAAACCAAGGATAACCTCTCTGTTAAAGCCAGTCAGAGAGGAATAAACGCAAATACGGATCCTTTTGTTTTGTAATAAGTTATAATCAACATGTTTACATAGTTTTACATGTGTAATTCAGGTAAATAACATAATAACATGATAATTACCTGCACTCATGCTCATCTCTCCAGTCTTCTGAACACATTACACATTTGAATACATCATTTTAATATTAGTTTTAGTGGTAAAGCTTCAACTACAGTGAGTATTTTAGTAGTCGACAATCTTTTCAGTAATCAGTAGTCTTTTTACTGTTCACTACTTTTTTTAAATCAACAATTAGGAAAGATTAGTTTATTCGTCATTGCAGCCCCATATAAAGATTTTAATTTATTTTGTTTGTTTGTTTTGCTTAATGACAATCAGACAATATGCTCCCAGTGTGGCAGAATGTGCACATATGCACCTGTAAATGTTGTGGATGCGAATCAAGCCTCACACGAAACATGAATGTCACAAAATGTCACTTTTTACTCTCTGTTTGGGAGATTACAGTCTGACTAAATAATCCAAGGCACGCTGTAAAAATTGGAGAATACGTGGTTCTGTGTTGGCCACATAAACAAGAACTTGAACTTGACTGAAAATAAGCGCCAGCGGAGTGCATTTTCATTTATGGTTCTTCATTATATGATTATTTGTATTGTAGATTCTCACTGAAGCCATAAAAGTGAAGAGTGACACAAGTAAATGTAGCAAGCAAAAAAAAAAAATCAACTCAAATATCCACTCTTTGTGTTGAACCCTGGTTTGTGTTGTCATTTCTTGACCCTGATTCAACTGTGAAGTGAAAACCATGTTAGGAGCTTTCATCGTGAAGCTCATTGAGAGAAGGATGGAGGAAGGTTTGCAGCTCTGTAGATAAAGTAAAGGGAGGACACTCTGAGCATTTGAGTATAAAACATAAATATAAAACATTTGTCTGAGCTATTTAATTATTTCATTTTCTCTGTTATACAATTCCATATGTGTTGCATCACATGTGTGAAGTCTCCTGTGTGTTTATCAAATGCAGAAATTGCTAAATGTAAAGAAAAAACAGGTCTGTCCAAACTTTTGACTGGAAGTGTAAATGTGCGTTGTGTTAGTGCACTTCAGTACAGTTACAGCAGAGCTTTGGATTGTGTTGTGTAATCTCAGAGAATTTTTATCCTGATGTTAAACCACTGGAGATTTTAAAATGTTAATGTCTAAACTCAGCATTTGTTCCAAAGTATTCTAACTCAAGTATTTAACACTAGTGACCCAGCAGCTCATCGGGTTATTCCACTGTGCTTTTGTTGAGTTTTTTAAAAGGATCGATTATCAGCAATATCGGTATTGGCCAGATATTGAGCATTTTGCCAATATTTGGCACCAATATTTCTTCTGCACTGCTCCAGTCTCCGTTTGTTCCAGTTTGTCCTCAGTGCATCAGATTTGACTTTTGAGTAAATTATTGAAAATATGAATTTATATCGCAGATCAATAAATTTTGTTTAGCAATATATTATTTTGTAAATGTCACTATAAAATAACATAAATTTGGTGTGGACTATAGATTTTATAGTCTAGTGTATAGTTTATATAGTACTGGCAAAACATCGGTTATCAGCCACAACAACAAGAAAAACATATCGGCTCAAAAAAATCCATATCTGACCATCCCTACTTTTTGACATTGCTTTTGCGAATTTATCTGTCTCCGTATATGCTTTGCATGTCTGGCCACAAATGTACAGTTTGTGATGTTTGATCTTGAGCTCTATTGTTAAACATGATCACTGAATCTCTCTACAGGTTCCTAAGAGGACATGGGGAAACTACAGAGCAAGTTTCGCAAGAGATCTGATCTCTACAGGTAAAATGCTGACATTATTTAAGCTTAAAAACGTGATTGTCGTCAGCTGAAAGGAGTTCAAGCCTTAAAATTAATGTGACAAGTTTGTGGAGGCAATTCCAAAGAAATAATGAGAAAGTTGGACATTTGTGGATCATGAGTTTGGAGAGTTCTTTCATAAACAGTGAGTGTTGGTCACATAGGTCCCTTTCCTCTCAAATCATGACACCAAATTCTAGAGCGTGAACCTTTTGTTCAGATGATGTGGGCTGGTAAACATGTTTGTTCCACCTCGAGGGCCCCTGGGATAATTAGGACTTTCTGTGTTTTGCACCAAACACCAAGTGTGGTCAAGTGAAGTTTTATGTTTCAGTATTTCATAGTGTGATAAACTGTAAACCGTCACATTCACTGAGGTGAATGAAAATGTGTTTATGATCGACATTAACATGTTGTGTTACTGATTGTGCCGCGGTGATTAGTTGAAGTAATCCCTCATTTGTCCAGGACTAGTCCATGACACTTAGGCTGGACAAAGCCCTCAAAGTGTCGCGCTGTAGTCAGGATTCATTTGCTCCACATTCGCCGGTGATAAGCTACTATTGTAGCCACAGCTGCCCTGGGGCAGACTGATGGAATTGAGGCTGCCAATCTGCGCCATCGGACACCCACCAACACTCCCACCTACACACCACCTTCATCTTTTAATACTGCATGTATTTGTATGCCAGAATGTTAAGGAGTTTCCATAGTGACACAATGCACACATTAGAAAACACTATCAAAAAAGTTTTAAGATTGTCTGAAAACTAAAGAAAAAAAATACAAAATGGATTTAAACAGCACAGTTTCAGGAGCCTGTGATCAGTCTGAGCGTTCATGGTCCTGTTAAGAAGTTTGATTTTACACAAAAATGTGACAGTGACTAACTGTAAAACTGCTGGCTAATGCTAGCTAGCTTGGGACTTGTTTAAGCGTACAAAATTAGCTCACCGGTTGTGATTCCAGCTAAGTCAGTTCTTTATGGTCAGATTGTGTTCAAACAAAGGTGAGATTAAAGTCTAACAGCCTCAGAGCCTCTTGTGGTGAAGCAGCACAGCCTCATGTTGATGACATCAGCTGCAAAGGATCAATTCTGCACAGTGTTTTTGGAATAATTTAAAGTAACATTTCAGACATTACAGCACAGAGCTAACTCAGAGAAAGAATTGATTTAAAAAATGTCCAGATAACTGCCTTTACTGCCTAATTTTTTCCCCTAAAGAAGACATTTTACCATACAACCACCACTTTGCACTGGCGGTGATGCTAGCAAATGTTTTTTTTTTTTTTTTTGACAGTACATTTTTTCACAATCAGGTTAAGGTTTGGATTAGGGTTCATGTTAGGTTCAGGAACAGGTAATTTAGCTAAGTTTACAGCTTTGGGTCAGACATGCTATCTGAGTCTTGGCAGAACTCGGGGTAAAAAAAATGATGCACCTTTTCCACCATGGACCTCACCTGGACGAATGAGGGATTACATCACCTGATCCACAATAGATGCATAACTCGCAAGACCGCTACAAGATTTATCACAACTGAATAAAAATCCCATTTACTGGTTACATGTTGAACCATTAATGCATTCTGCAGAACTTTTAGTCCTCCAGTATTGTCCATAAACACCAAAATATTCCATCTCCGTGGGCTGTTATTGTGTCTAAAATGGTAACCCTGTAGTGTTGACCTAAACAATAATGCTCTGAAATGCATGGGATTTTTAGGCCTGAGCCCATACAGGGCGTAGGGCCTATTGCTTCCGCATGGGCCTATTGCTTCGCCCATGCACTCATCATTGCAGACTGTCTTCACGAAGTTGCACGGTTCGCGTGCAACTTCGTGGCAGCACCACACCTTGCACAGACTCCTGTATCCTATATCCCTGACATGCATTAACAGGAGTCAATAGTAGGAGTCGCCCCCCGTCGCCCCCTGCACAGACTCCACTATCCTAGCAACCCATGCCGTAGGCATGGGACATGCATATTTGTTCTTGCTAGCATGTTCTTGCAACATTGAGTCAATGGGCGAAGCCCATTGACTCAATGTTGACGCACGCAGCGCGAAGCGCTCATGTTCCCAAACACACTCCTGGCATCGAGCCCTATCCAAGCCCCCATGCCACAGGCATGGGCCATCTTTGTTACTGCTAAAATGAATGGAAGTCAATGGGGAGGTCAATGGCGGACCCCGACGTCATGACCCAATTGACCCCACGGTGACATGGGGAATGTCGAGAGCTTTCAAAAAACGTATAATATGTCATTGTAATGTTATCGGATATATTGTTTTTGCTCAAATTATTATTATTTTTGTTTATTTATTAGGGCCGAGCCCATACAGGGCTTCGCCCATGCACTCATCGTTGCAGACTGCACAGACCGCCCCCTGCACAGACTCCTGTATCCTAGCAACCCATGCCGTAGGCATGGGACATCCATACTTGTTCTTGCTAGCATGTCAGGTTATATTTTTTTCCCATTCATAGGAAAAATATTAGTTTCATGGAATAATGTGAAATTTGGCACCATGACTCTTCATGTCATCCTGATGAAAAAAGTCAATGGGACCCATGCAATTTGTTTCACTGGGTTGCCATGGTGATGCGCGAAAGCACCCATGTTATCCTAATGGGAAAATTTCCAAATTTTCATGCATTTCAAAGTCTTATAACGGCTTATTACCATCAACGACGAACATAAAATTTGGCACAGTGATTCGTCAGGTCGTCCCTGTCAAAAAAAGTCCAGGGGGACAAGTTTGTATTTTGCACAGTGTTGCCATGGCGATGCCTGGAAAACCCATGTTTTTGCAATTTTGTACATCAGCACTTCCAATATGTTTTGACTTGTTTGGTGTAAAGTGCAGCCCAAAGCCGCAATAAAAAAAGGGACAAGTGGCACGTCAGCGCCACCCACAGGGAGTGCCGGGTCGGCCGAGTGCGAAGCACAGCCCGCGAGGGCCGTTCGATGCCGCTTGCGGCTTTAATTGTATTTGTTCCTTGATTTGCTAGGTGTGCTTTGAAAAAAAAAATGTTAACGGTTTTGCACACGCATTTATTAGATTATTTATAAATCTTGAATGTCCAGAGCAATTTACCCAATGTATTCAGTGTTTCCCATAAGGTTTTACGTGTTAGCTATGACCATTTATATACACAGTCTATGGATGGCACAAATAATTTTTCTTTAAATGATAGCGGAGCATGAATGTCACTTACTGCCTAGTCTCTTAACAGTTTATGATAATGCTAATATAGTCCAGTTTGTTTTTCTCCTGTAATAATGAAAAACACTGCTATTGTATAGTGTGATTTCAGAATGTTTTAGTGGAGTGTGTGCCTCAGAATTTTTTCATCTAAACTGTGTGCTGTAACTAAAAACATGGTTGAACAATACTATTCTTTTATCAGTTCATGTTTTCCTCTTGTCAAATGTTATAACCTCTAAAGAGTTAAAGATGTATGAATGTTTCCGTACTTGCGTGCCTTCTGTACAGTTGTGTTGTGCTGCGTGCAGGTCGTCCGAGGGGCAGAAGGACGACAGTGCCTTGGACAGTCAGGTGCAGCAGTATGAACCTGCTCACCAGGGCTCCATCAACGCTGTGGTGAGCCTGAGTCCAGAGGCCTGTGTGTCCGGGGGAAGTGACCAGGTCAGTGTGAGTGTGTCTGCTCTGTGGACGCCTCATACACACTCAAATGAACCAGGAGAACACTCAAACAGAAACATCTGTGCTGAGGCGGGACTTTGGTTGTTGTTGTGGAGGAGCTCAGTTACTGCCCACTTTCTGCCCAATTTCTCGTAGATCTAAAACAATAGTTAAGTTTGAAAGCTGGCTCGGGACTGTTCAGCTGTGTGGCAGCTTTGTGGTAAGTAATAAGCAAAGCAAGTTTATTTGCACAGCACAATTCATACACAAAGTATTTCAAAGTGCTTTACAGAATAAGAAAGACATTAAAATCACAATACAACAAATCAAAACATGAATAATCATAATGGTAAAAACATGTTTATAAACTGCTGAGTTATTAGAGCATTTTGGCAAATTTCAAGTTTTAAATGTGTTCTTTCTTTGACTAAAAACACCCATGTTATGTACATTCGTTACAATATAGTAGGTTAGCCATTGTCCCTCTTAAATTAGAATTTTGGGAATTATGGGAGAAATGTATGTGAAATTTCCTACCTGAGGCGAATGTGATTGTTTTTGCTCTATAGATAATGTTCAAAAGTGTAAAAGATGGCGTTTTTGTTCATGGTTTATAAGTAGTACTGTGCAGGATTCATTGCTTTGCTGGAACTTTTGTAAATCTTATTTTCCTGTCTGCTTCTTTTGCTTGTTTACGCTCTGTTTACTCAAGTTTTAGATCGTTTTCTGGATTTTTTTTTTTCTGGTTTTGACCTGCTACTTTGAGGATGCATTACACCGCATGTATTTCTATGGCAGAATATTCAGCAGTTTCCATGGTGACACAATGCACACATTAGCAAACGCTATCAAAAAAGTTTTATGATTGTCTGAAAACTCAAGAAATGGATTTAAACAGCACAGTTTCAGGAGCCTGTGATCAGTCTGAGCATTCATGGTCCTGTTAAGAAGTTTGATTTTACACAAAAATGTGACAGTGACTAACTGTGAAACTGCTGGCTAATGGTAGCCCTTGTTTAAGCGTACAATATTAGCTCACCGGTTGTGATTCCTTTCTGCTTCTTTTGTTTGTTTACAGTCTGTTTACCTGTTTACTCAAGTTTTAGACCATTTTCTGGCTTTTTTTCTGGTTTTGATCTGCTACTTTGAAGATGCATTATACGTAAAGTAAAAAAATGCTGTCTTCCTGTATGCTTCACCGTGCCCAGGCTGTGGTGGTGTACGACTGGACCCAGGGCCGCATGTGCCAGTCCCTCCACGGCCACACTCGGGAGGTCACCAAGGTAACGCCAGGCCTAACAACTTAAGAAAAGTACATTTATCCTGTGACTGTTACTTCTCCCCCTCACACTTAAAACCACTTCCAAACCCGACTTAAACTGATGTGATGCCGTCGATGTTCCCCGCTGTGCAGTGAGACGGCGCTTACCATCCCGCTGTACGCTAATGCTAACCCTGTGCGCTTCAGGTGGTGTGTTACCCCGGCACCACGTGGATCTTCAGCGCTTCTCGGGATAAGGCAGTTTTTATGTGGGACCTGAACCAGGGATATGAGCCCATCCAGGAGTTCTGTGGACACGAGCTGGTGGTCAACGGCATCGCCATCAGCCCCGGTAAGTTACTACATGTTTTACTTCAGCTTTTGCATGTGGGTTTCAAGCTATGGCAGTCGTCGTCCTCCGTGGTCATAGCAATTAAGTAATTCAAGTCAAAATATGAAATCTTTTGAATGGGGAAAGGTCCTCAACGGCTCCTCCCATCAAATCAAGAAGGAACTGTTTGTCTGCAACTCATGAAACTCCAGTGAAGTGGTCATTTCGGTTTTGGAGTGAAACACAATTCCACAAGTACAAGACGTTCAAGATCTAATCCCCATGACCTTTTTTTTTAGCATTCCACTGCAAAACAAAACAATGCGTTACTTATACACACAGTTTAAGCACTTGTTTAAGCGATCCTTGCCATTATCGTTCCATCCCTGTTGATCCTTTCACAGATTTGTCTGTTTGTTCCACGTTTTTCCTCAGACGGGAGGAAACTGTGCAGCGGTTCCCGTGACAACTGGATGTGTTTATGGGACATCGAATCTGCCAAATGTGAACAGCGCCACAACATCTCCAGGAACCTGGTCAGACCGAGCCCTCACGTTTCACACAGTCTGACGGAGACGGGATGTACAAATAATGTAAATGTGTCTTAGGTGACTCACGTGTGCTGGGTGCCCGGCAGCTCCACAATAGCACAGACCTCTGAGGACAAGACCATCAGGTAAAAGTTACATTTTTATTCCAATTAAAAATAAAAATTCAGCAGCTCCAACTTGACTCATAATAATATGCTTTTTTTCCTCAAGTGTTTAAAACCAAAATAGATCATTATTATGCGTTTTGTTCATTGTGAAGTGGGACCGTGTATTTCTCACGATACGATACTTAGACCAATTTTTTTATCCACTTTCAAGTCACTCAAAGCCTTTTACATTACATGTATTCATACACCAGTGTAGTTAGACACTGGGGGTGAGGTGGGGTAAGTGTCTTGCCCAAGGACACAACGACAGGATCTGTGAGAGCTGGAGTCGCACCTCCAACATGTAGGTCAGTGGACCAACTACCAACTGAGCTACGGTTGGCCCCCGATACAAACATATCCTTAAAAATGGGCCTTAGTGCACTAAAGTTATATTTTGACTACGCAGAGGAGCAAAAAACGTTGAAATTTCATGCGTACATATGACTGAGTCCCTTTTTTGGCTCTGCACATTCAGCTGTAATGCAGTATTAGCAGATAATTCCACAGTTTATAAAGAAGGACCATTATTTAAAGGGCCCATATTACTCTACAGTGGTCCCCCGCTTTATCTCGGTTCACCTTTCACGGTCTCGCTGTTTCGCAGACCATTTATTTTGTTCTGCGTCCTGATTGGCTAAGGGTCTCCTATACAGTACAGAATGCTTTCAGACAAAATTTCTGTAAGCTTTGATTTATTTGATGTATATTTTATATATTGACATTTATTTGGACACTAGTATTTTGTTTATTACTTTCTATTTATTTTATTAATAATTAATTGTATTTATTATATTATGTTGGATACATTATTTACTTTCTTCATAATGATATTAAGGAGCGCACCGATAAAAATGTAACTACAGTGAATAAAAGACGAGCTGTAACTGTCCTGCCGTGTTTGGTTTATTTAAGCAAAGAAGAAGCAAGAAAATACATTGTATTAAATCTTAACAGTAACCGACAAACCACAGCCTCAAGAGACTGAGAACAATTTATTAGGGTCAAATTTACATAAATGTTGGATCTGAAGTGCTGTATGTTTGCACAGTGAGTTTTCTCACCGACAAAACAGACAATGTCGATGAAACGTTCTGCACCGACAAAGACGCCTACGAAGGTTTGAACTTTGAGAGAGTTTAAACGAGAGAGAAATGTGAGAAAAGTGTATAAAGTGTGTGGTGAGGGGTTTTACAGACAAAAACATAGAGAATAATTGTAAAAATAAACCTGACGACTTTGCGGATTTCGCCTATGATTATTTTTAAAACGTGACCCCCGAGATAAACGAGGGACCACTGTACTCTCTGATCTGTTCTAATGTTGTTTCCTCGTCACAAACAAACCTGGAGTTGTGTTTTTTTGTTTCATTCACACATGTTTAACACACAAACCTGCAGATTTAGGTTGAGCTCTTCTGTCAAACAGAAAACACCTCAAAAAACTCTGTTCCACCTTGTGATGTCATCATGTGGTGATACAGGAAGTGCTCCACTGTGTTTTTAAACTCTACACACCTTCACTAGAATCATCTGGATGATTTCAGGCCTGGACTTGCCAATCTCTACTGAACTAAATATAAAAGGAGCTGTTAACTTGAAAACTACCACTTGATGACATTACAAAGTGGAACAGAGCGTTTTGAGCTTTGGAGGCATAGGCAGAATAATAATGCAGGGTTACTCAAACGTGTGTGAATGAAACAAAACACAACTCCAGGTCTGTTTTTGAGGAGGTAACAGCATTATAAAATGACTTAAAGCTCAGGACAGTCAGTTTTGTGTAATATCGGACCTTTACAGCGTCTCATATCGATCGTCTCGTATTGATATTTTGAGTCCATCTTATTAAAACAGCTTATTATTCAGTAGAAACAGGCCCTTTGACTTCCTGTTCTTCATAATGATATTTCAAATTTTCATTCACTCGTTTTTTTACTGTTAAAAAATGTCGACATGGATTTTTAGAAACCTACATATATGACAATCACGAGGAAGCACAGAGCAGTGGGCGGGGATAGGGCGTAGGTGAAAATTAGATTTTTCTGAGCACTGAAGTGAATGTAGGACAATATAGCATTACTCACGTGCATGAATACAACTTTGAGTGAGATGTCTGTAATCCCTCAGTCGTCCAGGTCTGATCCATAGAGAAAGAAAACTTAAGATCTGTCGGTCAGATTACTGCTGGACACTGCCTTTTATCTGTCTGAAGGAGGAGTGATGAGTTATGTTTAAAACCTCATAAAAGTCCATTTAGCCTAATATGTCCCCTTTAATGTAGGAAAAGAATGTTGTGATGTGTCTGAAAGTGAACTTTAGTGCCACTGAAGCATGAGTTCAGTTCAGGTCTCAGATGGTTGTGACCTGACCTCAGATCTGCTCAGTTCACACTCGGCTAATTATAACACAATGGATTATCTGTTCAAAGAAAATCATATTAATGAGGCTGAGGGCCTCCTCCTGCATCCAGTCCGATTCTACAGAAAGTATTTACACACATTTAAGACATCTGAAGTGGTGAGATGCTGTTATTCTTGTATATTTAAATTATACAGTAAATATCCCAAAACTTATAACCTTTTAGTGAGATGGAGATACACAAAAACATCTGTGTATGAATCTGGTACAGTCCTGGTTCCTAATTTAATGCTGGTTTAGTGTTGGGTTAGTGCTGCTTTAGTCCTGGTTTAGACATGGTTTAATCCTAATTTTGTCCTAGTTTGGTCCTGATTTAGTCCTGGTTCAATACTGGTTTAGTCCTAATTTGGTCCAGGTTTAGTCCTTGTTTAGTCGTACTTTAGCTGTACTTTAGTCCTGGTTTAGTCGTATTTTAGTCCTGGTTTAGTCCTGGTTTAGTCCTGGTTTAGTCCTGGTTTAGTCCTTGTTTAGTCATATTTTATTCCTGGTTTAGTCCTGGCTTAGTCGTATTTTAGTCCTAGTTTATTCCTGGTTTAATCCTGGTTTAATCCTAGTTTAGTCCTGGTTTAGTCCTGGTTTAGTCCTGGACACATAGAGACATGCACTTTCAGATTTTGCCTTTAGTTGTCGCGCTGCAGCAGTAATGGCTCCAGTGTTTATTGTGTTTTTTTCACTTTACTGTTGTTTGTTGTTTTGTTTATGGTGCAGGATCTGGGACAGCCGGGCGTGGCAAGTGACCCACACGTTTCCAGCCAAACAGTACATCCAGACTCACTGTGACGTGTCTGTTAACGGACACTACCTGGTGTCCAGCAGCAACGGCTTCGGAGGACAGGGCTGTGAAGCCACGGTGAGACCGAGGACTCGTTATACTGACTAAAACTACAGAGATTAGACCGAGGACTCGTTATACCGACTAAAACTACAGAGATTAGACCGAGGACTCGTTATACTGAATAAAACTTTAGAGATTAGACCGAGGACTCATTATACTGAATAAAACTACAGAGATTAGACCGAGGACTCGTTATACCGACTAATACTACAGAGATTAGACCGAGGACTCGTTATACCGACTAAAACTACAGAGATTAGACCGAGGACTCGTTATACCGACTAAAACTACAGAGATTAGACCGAGGACTCGTTATACCGACTAAAACTACAGAGATTAGACCGAGGACTCGTTATACCGACTAAAACTACAGAGATTAGACCGAGGACTCGTTATACCGACTAAAACTACAGAGATTAGACCGAGGACTCGTTATACCGACTAAAACTACAGAGATTAGACCGAGGACTCGTTTTACTGACTAAAACTACAGAGATTAGACCGAGGACTCGTTATACCGACTAAAACTACATAGATTAGACCGAGGACTCATTTTACTGACTAAAACTATAGAGATTAGACCGAGGACTCGTTATACCGACTAAAACTACAGAGATTAGACCGAGGACTCGTTATACCGACTAAAACTACATAGATTAGACCGAGGACTCGTTATACCGACTAAAACTACAGAGATTAGACCGAGGACTCATTTTACTGAATGTCTGCAGCTTTAAATATGTCTGTTTTAATTTAGGACAAGCATACACAAAGTACAACAGCAGCTTTAACCTCAGTGCTGTTTGTATCAGATGTAGTATTTGCTGTATTAGTATTAGTTAAGTGTTGGTTGTTGGATGTGTCCTCTGCAGCTGTGGGACCTGCGTCAGCCCGGCTGTAAAGTGGTGGAGTACAGGGGCCACCTCCAAACCACCGCCTGCTGCGTGTTCCTTCCTTCCAACACCGGGGGGAGCCCTCTGGTGGCAACGTCCTCTCACGACAGCTCCGTCAAGATCTGGGACCAGAACACTGCAGGTAAATAACCGCTCTAAAAGGGCTGGGCTCACTGTGGGAACTCATATTTGCTATGGTTCAGAAAATGTGTTTGTGTTTCCAAAAGTGCACAATGTACCTTTGTGTCAGAGGGCGCCTGCTTGTCTCCATGGAGATGCTATTGTTTTTACCTGGAATGAGCTTAAGTTTATCTATCTGACTCCCCCAGGCCATGTTACGGATCATATCTGTGGAGAGACAATGCAACTTTTATTTAAATCTAACACACTGGACCAAAGTGCTTTACCCAAATTCACAGCAGCTGCAGCACATTAAACACATGAGATAAAACTGGAAGAAAACAGCTGTAATGACCCTTCACCCACACTGCCCATTGTGAACGTGGTGTGGTCAGAGCGTTGGTTGGTCGCAGGGGCTGTGTCTGAGGAGTGAATGAATAACAGCTTGTACCGTGTGGTGTTTTGACTAAATAACCCTGTGTGTTGTTGTGCTCTCAGCCTGTCTGGGGACCCTCTCTCTGGACGGAGCGGGCCCTCTGGTGTCCCTAGCGCCCAGTGACCCGGTCAATCTGATCTGTGCCAGTTTCAACTCAGGTCTGCACCACCTCCAGCTGTGCCATGGCTCGCCCCAGGCCCAGAGCTCGGGGGCATCGGGGGCGGTGGACATCAGGCTGGTGGCTCGGTTTTAATGAGACTTTTATTGGACGAGGTAGAAGTCAACAAAATCTTGAAATGCGATCATAGCAAAAATCTACAAGTTTACATGCAATAAGAATATTTGATCTTAATTTGAGAAGCTTTCACTCGTTATGTAAAAAACGTACCAATGCAAAATAAAAGTGCCCCCTCTACAGTACATAAGGGTTAAAGCGCATATGACAGACGACTACTGTCACTACACACTGAACCCACTCTGCAATTTTCCCTGTTAAAGACATAGCACCTCAGCACTACTTCCTGTATTTTTCTACTTCTCAACTCTCTCCTAAAACTTAAAAAAAACTGATGTAAAACTATGATAAATATTTAGCACATGTGCTATTCATCAAACCAAGTCAGAATTTAAAAACATGAACACCTGTCAAATGCACTTTAAACTCAGTGTGGGACGTCATTTTTCGTCCAAAAAAGACAGTAAATTGTTTTGTTTCCCTCATTTTAAAGTAGCACTATGTAACTTTACGGGTGGATATATGTATCTCCAATAAGGTGACGCCACCAGGCCACTACAGCTCAGATCTATGGAGAGGCTTGACCATTAACATGTCATGTTTTTATTTGTATTTTTGAGCAGTAAACTCACCCAAAAAATTAAATGCTAGGTAGATACGCTAAAGTCACACTGTGAAACATTTATTTATATTTTATGATATTTTAAAAGTGCATACAATGTATTTTTCAAAGCTTCTCAAATCAAGTCATTTCATCTCATTATTGAACGTCTCTCTGGTGGTTTCACTTCGGCAGAGTTTTCCTCACATAAAACTGTCACTGCCACTGCACTGAGAGCAGCTGAATGTAGGACCCTGTGACTGTGAGGAGCAGAGCACCTGTGGAGCACCTGTGGAGCACCTGTGGAACACCTGTGATACACCTGTGGTACTCTCTTGTGATACACCTGTGGTACTCACTATAAACAGGTTTAAACTGTAGAATCATTTAAGCTGCACTTTGTGAGAATCAATGTTTTACTGAGAATGTAGTTTACGAGTTATTCAGGACATTTCACAAAAATATCACCGTTTAATCCTCGATCATTTGTAGATATATTTTTATAGAATTGATTCATTTTGTACTTTTGCTCATGCTGGTTTCAAAGTTACTATGCAATAAAATGACCACAGTAATTACTTTTTAATAAAATGTCCAAATAGTGTTTTTGTGTAAACTCACCTGTACGTAGCCCCCTCAAATACCGCGCTACCGTCTGGGACCTCGTCTATCAAAGGACAAAAGTAAACTTAGAGTTCTGAGAAGAGCAGCACATTTTACAACTTCTGACCATGATCCAAAAATCTGATGGGAAACACTGGAGGAAATGTCAAAAATATCATCGACTGATGGATAAAATGACCAACTTGTAGCAGTACCACCCGCCTCAGTTCAGCGGAGCCACTGAACCAGGTCTAAACATCCAGACAAGTATCAGACCTTAAAACCCGACACGGCCAGGAGAAAAACCTCTCTGCCCCAGAACAGAACCAACTGAAACACGTTTAAAATCATCGGGTAAAACCTGAACATGTCGCGCTCGCTCTTCATCGGCCTGATATTCATTTGGAGTTTGCAGATTAATCAAACCAGAAGAATTTAATACATTTTTTTCACACATTGCCCTTCCCTAGTTTCAGATAAAGAAATGAACAGATCCCTGGACATTACAAATACCAATATTATCAGACCCACAAACAACAGTCAGTGTTTCCACTTGATTTAATCTGGACCTTTCACTTCATACATGCCTCAGTTCCACACAAAGAGACAGCAGCTCGTGTATCCTGTCAACTACGTCATCACTACACCCCAAAGTCTGAAGAAAAACACGACTAAATCATTCAGAATCTATACAACATGGCACATTCAAAAACTGCAACATCCTACAATACAGTGACATGGATACAGTACAAATATAACATGAGCATTCAAGAAGCAGGACCATGTACCTGGAGTCGTCCAGTCAGTCGTAAACAAAGAGGCAACGGCTTTGAGAAGAGACACAAAAATAAAAACTCATTCATTAAAGGACCTGTATTACACACAACTGACTCTTGTGAGGTTTAATCCATGTTCTAATGTTCCCTCCTCAAAAACAGACCTGGACTTGTGTTTTGTTTCATTCACACATGTTTGTGTCGCACTTTATTATTAGTCTGGAACATCTACAAAGCTCAAAACGCTCTGTTCCACCTTGTGATGTCATCAAGTGGGAGTTTTCAAGTTAACTCCTCCTTTTACCTTTTGGTTAGTAGAGACAGGAAATTATCCATCCATCCATCCATTTTCTTCCGCTTATCCGGGGCCGGGTCGCGGGGGCAGCAGTCTAAGCAGGGACTCCCAGACTTCCCTCACTCCGGACACGTCCTCCAGCTCCTCCGGTGGGACCCCAAGGCGTTCCCAGGCCAGCCGAGAGACATAGTCCCTCCAGCGTGTCCTGGGTCTTCCCCGGGGCCTCCTCCCGGTGGGACATGCCCAGAACACCTCCCTAGGGAGGCGTCCAGGAGGCATCCTGAGCAGATGCCCGAGCCACCTCAGCTGGTTCCTCTCAACGTGTAGGAGCAGCGGCTCTACTCCGAGCTCCTCCCGTGTGACCGAGCTCCTCACCCTATCCCTAAGGGTGCGCCCGGCCACTCTGCGGAGGAAGCCCATTTCAGCCGCTTGTATCCGCGATCTTGTCCTTTCGGTCATTACCCAAAGCTCATGACCATAGGTGAGGGTAGGAACGTAGATTGACCGGTAAATCGAGAGCTTCGCCTTCCGGCTCAGCTCCTTCTTTACCACAACGGACCGATACAGCGACCGCATCACTGCAGATGCTGCACCGATCCGCCTGTCAATCTCACGCTCCATCCTTCCCTCACTCGTGAACAAGACCCCGAGATACTTGAACTCCTCCACTTGAGGCAGAGACTTACCACCCACCCGGAGAGAGCAAACCACCTTTTTCCGGTCGAGAACCATGGCCTCGGATTTGGAGGAGCTGATTCTCATCCCAGCCGCTTCACACTCGGCTGCAAACCGCCCCAGTGCCTGCTGCAGGTCCTGGCTTGAAGAAGCCATCAGGACAACATCATCTGCAAACAGCAGAGATGAAATCCTGTGGTTCCCAAACCAGGCCCCCTCCGGCCCCTGGCTGCGCCTAGAAATACTGTCCATAAATATAATGAACAGAACCGGTGACAAAGGGCAGCCCTGGCGGAGTCCAACATGCACTGGGAACAGGTCTGACTTACTGCCGGCAATGCGAACACAGCTCCTGCTCCGGTCATACAGGGACCGGACAGCCCTTAGCAAAGAGCCCCGGACCCCATACTCCCAGAGCACCCCCCAAAGGACACCACGAGGGACACGGTCAAATGCCTTCTCCAGATCCACAAAACACATGTGGACTGGTTGGGCATACTCCCATGAGCCCTCGAGGACCCGATGGAGAGTATAGAGCTGGTCCAGTGTTCCACGACCAGGACGAAAACCACACTGCTCCTCCTGAATCCGAGGTTCGACTATCGGTCGGATTCTCCTCTCCAGTACCCTGGAATAGACCTTACCTGGAAGGCTGAGGAGTGTGATTCCCCTGTAATTGGAACACAATTACAGGGGAATTACAGGAAATTATCAAAATCATTTTAGTGAAGGACTTTAAAAACACAGTGGAGCACTTCCTGTATCACCACACGATGACATCACAAGGTGGAACAGTGTGTGTTCAGTTTGAGGGAAGAACTCAGCCTAAATCTGCAGGTTTGTGTGTTAAACATGTGAATGAAACAAAACACAACTCCAGGTCTGTGTGTGACGAGGAAACATTAAAACATAGATCAGGAAACAGATTTGCCTAGAATGTTCCACAGTGGTGTAATTTATTCAACTACAGATGGTTTTATTGCAAATTACTTGGTTTCCTGCTCGTCTCCATGAAGATCACACAGTTTCTAACCTTCCATCTAAAAACTAACATATTGCCCCTTTAAATATTTGCACCAAACTCCAAAAAATAAAAATACAAAAAGAAATCTTGAAATTAAATATATGAATCTGATTCCTCTTGAGCCACATGAGACCTACTACTGACAAAGGGCTGTGCTGCCCTCTAGTGGTCCAAAGAAAAACAGCAACGTATTATTTACAATCAACAATTTTTATTATACATTTCTAACAGAATACAAATAAAAAGCTGCGTTCACACTATTTCAGCTCTGGGACTAAACCAAAACTAAACCTGGACTGGAACAGGACCAAACTAGGTCTTGGTAAAACTTTATAAAACAACACTTCATCGCCTTAAAGAGGGGGATTTCACTTCTGTGCGGTATGAACTGCTCACACAATTCACCTTATCCTTGTCAGTCTGTAGGGGGCGCTCTACAGGCAGGTGGCTTTGGCTCTAAAGTTCTTCAAAGTGTCTCGTAGCTGGAGAACAGCAGCGTCATCTTCCTCCACGGCCTTCGCACAGACGCGCTTCACTCTGCTGTGCACGTCCTCCAGACATTTCTGTGCAACATACAATGAAGAGCTGAGAGTAAATATGCCTTTGACACACAATCTGTACAGCCAAAAACACACACTTTAACAATACTTTAAAGGAAAATCAAATACTAATCCATACTAAAACTATTTTGAGCAGGTATCAATACTAAGGAACACATTCACAGGACAGAAATGAACCTGAATCTGTTTGTACTGATGTGTCTGTTTCACAAGTATAAGACACAGAGCAGTACACACCATGGACCACTTTGAACCTACTGCACACTGAGGGATTACACAGATATAAGACACATGGAACTAGAACTCTAAGTACAACATTTATTGTGGAAAATCACAGTCTATCGTCTAAATAACTAAGTCCATTCCTTGCCGTCAAGCTGAAGAAGGAGTCCTATCGAGCCTTGTTGGCTCGTGGGACTCCTGAGGCAGCTGATGAGTACCGGCGGGCCAAGCGTGCCGCGGCTCGGGCAGTCACAGAGGCAAAAACTCGGGGTTGGGAGGAGTTCGGGGAGGCCATGGAGGAGGACTATCGGACGGCCTCAAAGAGATTCTGGCAAACCGTCCGACGCCTCAGGAGGGGAAAGCAGTGCTTCACCAACACTGTTTACAGTGCGGGTGGAGAGCTGCTGACTTCGACTGGGGATGTTGTCGGGCGGTGGAAGGAATACTTTGAGGATCTCCTCAATCCCACTGTCACGTCTTCCGAGGAGGAAGCAGAAAGTGGGGACCCAGAGGCGGACTCGTCCATCACCCTGGCTGAAGTCACTGAGGTGGTTGGCAAGCTCCTCGGTGGCAAGGCTCCGGGGGTGGACGAGATCCGTCCTGAGTACCTCAAGTCTCTGGATGTTGTGGGACTGTCTTGGCTGACACGTCTCTGCAACATCGCGTTGCGGTCGGGGACAGTGCCTGTGGAATGGCAGACCGGGGTGGTGGTCCCTCTGTATAAGAAGGGGGACCGAAGGGTGTGTTCCAATTACAGGGGAATCACACTCCTCAGCCTTCCCGGTAAGGTCTATTCCAGGGTACTGGAGAGGAGAATCCGACCGATAGTCGAACCTCGGATTCAGGAGGAGCAGTGTGGTTTTCGTCCTGGTCGTGGAACACTGGACCAGCTCTATACTCTCCATCGGGTCCTCGAGGGCTCATGGGAGTATGCCCAACCAGTCCACATGTGTTTTGTGGATCTGGAGAAGGCATTCGACCGTGTCCCTCGTGGTGTCCTTTGGGGGGTGCTCTGGGAGTATGGGGTCCGGGGCTCTTTGCTAAGGGCTGTCCGGTCCCTGTATGACCGGAGCAGGAGCTGTGTTCGCATTGCCGGCAGTAAGTCAGACCTGTTCCCGGTGCATGTTGGACTCCGCCAGGGCTGCCCTTTGTCACCGGTTCTGTTCATTATATTTATGGACAGAATTTCTAGGCGCAGCCAGGGGCCGGAGGGGGCCTGGTTTGGGAACCACAGGATTTCATCTCTGCTGTTTGCAGATGATGTTGTCCTGATGGCTTCTTCGAGCCAGGACCTGCAGCAGGCACTGGGGCGGTTTGCAGCCGAGTGTGAAGCGGCTGGGATGAGAATCAGCTCCTCCAAATCCGAGGCCATGGTTCTCGACCGGAAAAAGGTGGTTTGCTCTCTCCGGGTGGGTGGTGAGTCTCTGCCCCAAGTGGAGGAGTTCAAGTATCTCGGGGTCTTGTTCACGAGTGAGGGAAGGATGGAGCGGGAGATTGACAGGCGGATCGGTGCAGCGTCTGCAGTGATGCGGTCGCTGTATCGGTCCGTTGTGGTAAAGAAGGAGCTGAGCCGGAAGGCGAAGCTCTCGATTTACCGGTCAATCTACGTTCCTACCCTCACCTATGGTCATGAGCTCTGGGTCATGACCGAAAGGACAAGGTCGCGGATACAAGCGGCTGAAATGGGCTTCCTCCGCTGAGTGGCCGGGCGCACCCTTAGGGATAGGGTGAGGAGCGCGGTCACACGGGAGGAGCTCGGAGTAGAGCCGCTCCTCCTACACGTTGAGAGGAACCAGCTGAGGTGGCTCGGGCATCTGCTTAGGATGCCTCCTGGACGCCTCCCTAGGGAGGTGTTCTGGGCATGTCCCACCGGGAGGAGGCCCCGGGGAAGACCCAGGACACGCTGGAGGGACTATGTCTCTCGGCTGGCCTGGGAACGCCTTGGGGTCCCACCGGAGGAGCTGGAGGACGTGTCCGGGGTGAGGGAAGTCTGGGAGTCCCTGCTTAGACTGCTGCCCCCGCGACCCGGCCCCGGATAAAGCGGAAGAAGATGGATGGATGGATGGATGGCATTCCTTAATATCAAAATTGAGTTTGAAATTTTAGTATCGTGACTCTATTTTACAAAGATGCACGGGTCTTCTGCTGTTTTGTGTTTGATCGTTAAAACAGTGATCTACTGCAAAATGTCAGGTGTGTTAAATGATATAAATGTGTTAAATGATATAAATGTGTTAAATTATATAAACAGAATACTGGGACTGAGGCTCCTGCTCTGGTCTCATAAGGACCGGACAGCCCTTAGCAAAGGGCCCCAGACCCCTTCCTTCTGGAGCACCACGCAAAGGACACCACGGGGGAATTTCTTTGCAAATTATGGTAGAAAATAAGTATTTGGTCAATTGGCCCATTCTTCCTGCAGATCATCTCTAAAGCAGTATTGTTTTGGGGCTGTCGCTGGGCAACACGGACTTTTAACTCCCTCCAAAGATTTTCTATGAGGTTGAGATCTGGAGCCTGGTCTAGGCCACTCCAGGACCTTAAAATGCTTCTTACGAAGCCACTCCTTTGTTGCCCGGGTAGTGTGGTTGGGATTACTGAAATGCTGAAAGACCCAGCCACATTTCTTCTTCAAGGCCCTTGCTGATGGAAGGAGGCTTTTACTCAAAATATCACGATACATGGCCCCATTCATTTTTTCTTTACACAGATCACTCGTCCTCATCCCTTTGCAGAAAAACAACCCCAAAGCATGATGTTTCCACCCCTATGCTTTACAGTAGGTATGGTGTTCTTTGGATGCAACTCAGCATTCTTTCTCCTCCAAACACGACAAGTTGAGTTTTTACCAAAAAGTTGTATTTTGGTTTCATCTGACCATAGGAGATTCTCCCAATCCTCTTCTGGATCATCCAAATGCCTCTAACTTCAGACGGGCCTGGACATGTCCTGACTTAAGAAGAGGACACGTCTGGCACTGCAGGATTTGAGTCCCTGGCGGTGTAGTATGTTACTGATGGTAGCCTTTGTTACTTTGGTCCCAGCTCTCTGCAGGTCATTCACTAGGTTCCACCTGTGGTTCTGGGATTTGCTCTCCGTTCTTGTGGTCATTTTGACCCCACTGGGTGAGATCTTAGATGGAGCCTCAGATTGAGGGAGATTATCAGTGGTCTTGTATGTCTTTCATTTTCTAATAATTGCTCCCACAGTTGATTTATTCACACCAAGTGGCTTACCTCTTGCAGATTCAGTCTTCCCAGCCTGGTGCAGGTCTACAGTTTTGTTTGTAGTTTAACTTGCACAATTGGTGGCTGACTGTGGCTCAACTGTACCACTGTATGCATGTGTGTGTATATAAGTGGTAAGACAGCTTTTGAGGCCCGTGCTGCTGTTGAGGCCCGTGCTGCAGGTGCTTACCTGGTTTCTCACAGTGCGTTCTGGTGAACTATTTAAGCGCTCCCTTTCTCATTGCTCCCCCTTTTGCCCACAAGCATTTCTGGGTCCCTGTGTAGGCAGCTCTGTCCTCCATGCTCAGGTAAAGTCCTAATCACTTACTCTTCATTCATGAAAATATCCAAATTCCTAAATCATCGCTTCTTTTAGTGCCGTCGTCTGACTGCAGCTCGACATCGCTTCACTTTCACCACACGCTGAACTTCGTAGTGTGTTCATGTGCGCCCTCGTTGTGGTGACAGGTAATTAATACCCACTACTCCTGTCCATTCACAAAATTGTTCAAACTAAAGTCCATGTTTCATGTAGTTCCTCTGCTTGGCCGTAACGTTGCACCTTGGGCCAAGTGCACGTCGCTGTGTGCTTCATCTGCAGTGACGGGTAATGCCCCGTGGAACCTCTTCATTCAGAAAATCCCCAAATTCTTACGCATCTGTCCCTTGTCCCGCTGCTCGGCTGTACTCGCTGTACCAGGTCCATTACACACAGTGGTGTGTTTTCATCAACAAAGGTAAACACATCCCAAGTGTAATTTAAACTCCAAGCATGCATCCTCTAACTATTAGTTTGTGGAGCTGGCATTATCTCAAGGAGGACACGAGACATCTTGCATCTCATTGTAAACTCCAGAAAGTGAGCTGCGTAAAGCGGACTCCAGCCATCAACCTGGGATTGTGTGCTCACCTACTCAACCAGCGATATGTGTCCCTCCTTAGTTTGGTTCAGTTACATTGAGCTGTAGCACTAATGCTAACTCCCCATTCGTTTAAGGTGTCATCAGTGGTCAGCACAGGGCACGCCGCCTCTGCTGCTTTGCCTTTTTGCTTTGCCTTTTTGTTTTGCCTTTTTGTCTTCTTGCTTTGCTTTCGCCTTGTCTGCTTTTTGTTTTGCTTTGCCTTTTGTTTTGTCTTTCTCAACTTAGTTTAAGTTGGCCCACTGTGAGATCGCCTTTAGTGGCGCTGTCCTGGGCTGAGCTCGGGCTGGTGCACCTGAGCTCTGTGGGTGGAGCTTGGACACACCTGAGGTCTGTGGGCGGAGCTTAGACACCTGAGCCGTATTTCGCCCTGTACATGGTCTGACAGGCGGTGGGTTTGGGCTCGGTAAACTTTTAATGAATTGAAAGAGTGTATGGTGAAACTGGATTTTATATATATATTGTCGTCATTGTTAATGAAATTAAACCACTGTTTCCTTTTAATATGTAAAATAAACATGATGTAAATGAAATGGAACTTGGCTCTTTCATCTTGATTCTTACCTGTGTGCCTTATACTCAGGGTGTAGTCCCCAGACTAGATTTGGGGTGGTGTTGTTGCATCGCTTATATTTATTAGTACTAGCTCAAATGATTAACCCCTCGATTGCCACAAGCTTGGCGTTGTTGGCAGGATTATCAATAAAAGCAGAGACCCAGGTTCCATTTATAGTCTATCATAGTGTCTCGTCAGAATATCATGAAATGCTCATCTATGGAATGTAAGTAGCGTCAAAAAAAATAAAAATTTAAAAAAAGCGACTAAAGTTAATTGGACCGGTCCTGTGCCTTGTTGCATGTTTTACTACATTTGCTGTGCATGTTTGTGATTTTGTTTTTTTGCTGTGTTCATATTTGCTGTGTACAACCTGGGTATTGTAACTGGTTTGGTGACTTCCTAGTGCTAAATTTAAACTAAAATTAAGCTTAACCACTACTCCCTCCATAGTAAAATCTTGTGCATTGCCTTCTTGTTAATTGGTATTGTGATTGATATTGACAAGGCAAAGCAGCAGTAGTCGGGGGGCGGACCCTTCGTGTATAGAGAGAGAGCTTAAAACTGTTTTTATTTATTATTATTATTATTTATTTTTTTTATCAGTAGTTCAGTGGATGGATGTAGAGGAGCCTCAACAGTTGAATGAGCAGGACTTTGACGATCAGGTCTGAGACTGAATCTGCAAAAGACCCAGACCAGGACCGAAACTAGGATCAGGATCACGACCAAAACTGAGACCAGGACCGAAACCAGGACCAGAACTTTTTAATACTCCTACTCCATAAAAGTAAAATACCCCTGGGGGCCTACGGGAGGGCATCTGTGTTTATTTGAGCCCTGAGCTGCTCTCTGCTGCCCTCTGCTGGTCGTTTAAACCGTTTCTGAAGAAAACCAGTGGAGAAAATCCTGCAGAGGTTGAGTTTATTTAAACAGTACAAAGTGTAAACGTGAGGACTGCAGACAGGAGCAATAAAACACACAGACACAGAAAACAGTGACACTGTGGACGCCATTACAGGGACTTTATGAACGGAAGTTTGGATCAAAAATGCATATTTCAAAACGTTGGTTTTGTGAATCATCCTTTTAGAGAAATATCACAGACTTTAAAGAGGAGAGATTTTTATTAGTTAGTCAAGAACAGGCGAGTTAGCATGCTAACAATGCACTTCCTGATTAATAGAAAATAAAATGCTTTATAATTAGATATAGACAGAACTCAAGAGCAGCTTTTAAGTCACATTTTATTAAAATATGTAGAAACACGCAAATAAAGTGAATCTTAAAACTATATTTTATACACATATTTGTTAAGTTTTAATTAAAATGTCAGACTCATTTAAAGATGAAAGCAGAGCTGTGATTGGCTCAGAAGCTGTGCTCGGTGGTGACCTCAGCGGCGATGTCATCATACTCCTCCTCCTGCTGGCCCGTCTCCATGGAAACGACATGTGCACTTCCTGTGGGCGGAGTCAAGACAAACAATTAGCCCAAACTGGGGTTGTGTTCAGATGCCCTCCCACAGCCCCTCTCTGCTCCTCACTGCCCCCCAGTGACCTGAAACCTGTGTCTGTGTAATACCTCTTTTATCCAGCAGGGGGAAAACATTTGAGCTTTTATTTAGAGCGATTCATGTTTGAGTTTGTCCTGCAACTGAGGCTTGAGTGCTCAGTAGAGTCTGTTTTCACCTACCCCCTATCCCCGCCCCCTGCTCTGTACTTACAAATTAAAATGTATTAGCCTGTGTGTTAGCCTGTGTGTTAGCCTGTGTTAGCCTGTGTGTTAGCCTGTGTGTTAGCCTGTGTGTTAGCCTCTGCATTAGCCTTTGTGCTGTGAG